>NW_027189247.1:44895-239725 GCF_040958095.1 Procambarus clarkii
CTTCTAGACACAGTTCCTAGTTCAGTTCTAGTTCCTTCTAGATCGGGGATTCCTGGATCGAAACCCGGCCAGGCAGGACTGAAATTATTGGTAGCGTTTCCTATCACCTAATGCCTCTGTTCTCCTAGCAGTAAACAGGTATCCAGGAGTTGTGAGCTTCATGTAGGGTTGCATCCTAGTGAGGGTCAGTCAGGGTGTTCGATCTTGTGAGGTGGGTGTTGGTTAGGTTAGGTTAGGTTAGGTTTGGTTAGGTTAGGTTAGGTTTAGGTTAAGTTTGGTTAGGTTAGGTTAGGTTAGGTTAAGTTTGGTTAGGTTAGGTTAGGTTAGGTTAAGTTTGGTTAGGTTAGGTTTGGTTAGGTTAGGTTAGGTTAGGTTAGGTTAGGTTAGGTTTAGGTTAGGTTAGGTTAGGTTAGGTTTGTTAGGTTAGGTTTGGTTAGGTTTAGGTTAGTAGGTTAGGTTAGTTAGGTTAGGTTAGGTTAGGTTAGGTTAGTTAGGTTAGGTTAGGTTAGGTTAGGTTAGGTTAGGTTAGGTTAGGTTAGGTTAGTTAGGTTAGGTTACGTTAGTTAGGTTAGGTTAGGTTAAGTTTGGTTAGGTTAGGTTAGGTTAGGTTAGGTTAGGTTAGGTTACGTTAGTTAGGTTAGGTTAGGTTAAGTTTGGTTAGGTTAGGTTAGGTTAAGTTTGGTTAGGTTAGGTTTGGTTAGGTTAGGTTAGGTTTAGGTTAGGTGAGGTTAAGTTTGGTTAGGTTAGGTTAGGTTAAGTTTGGTTAGGTTAGGTTTGGTTAGGTTAGGTTAGGTTAGGTTTAGGTTAGGTTAGGTTAGGTTAGGTTAGGTTAGGTTAGGTTAGGTTAGGTTAGGTTAGGTTTGTTAGGTTAGGTTTGGTTAGGTTTAGGTTAGGTTAGGTTAGTTAGGTTAGGTTTGGTTAGGTTTAGGTTAGGTTAGGTTAGGTTTGTTAGGTTAGGTTTAGGTTAGGTTAGGTTAGGTTAGGTTAGTTAGGTTAGGTTTGGTTAGGTTTAGGTTAGGTTAGGTTAGGTTAGTTAGGTTAGGTTAGGTTAGGTTAGGTTACGTTAGTTAGGTTAGGTTAGGTTAGGTTTGGTTAGGTTTAGGTTAGGTTAGTTAGGTTAGGTTAGGTTAGATTAGGTTAGGTTAGTTAGGTTAGGTTTGGTTAGGTTAGGTTACGTTACGTTAGTTAGGTTAGGTTAGATTAGTTAGGTTAGGTTAGTTAGGTTAGGTTAGGTTAGGTTAGTTAGGTTAGGTTTGGTTTGGTTAGCTTAGTTAGGTAAGTTAGGTAGATTGGGTTTAGGTGTAGGTTAGGTTAGATTTAGATTAGGTTAAGTTATATTAGGTTTGGTTTTAGATTGTGGTAGGTTATAGGTTAGGGTAGGGTATAGGTTAGGCTAGGTTAAGTTAGGAAATAGGCCAAGAGTTATTGCTATAAACAACCGACGGCTTAAAGGCAGACTCTAAGATTAACGCTCGATCCTCCTGGCACAAATAGGTGAGTACACATATATGTAACATGAATGATGTGTTCCTTCTCGACTCTCAATAAGGGATTCCAGGGTTCGAATCGCGGTCGGGTAGGGCTGTAATTGTTGGTAGCGTTTCCTATCACCCAATGCACCTGTTCACCTAGCAGTAAATAGGTATCCAGGAGTTAGTGAGCTACTAGCATCCTGTTGAGTGAGGGTTAGTTTAACCTTGTGGGGTGGGTGTTGGAGACCACTTTATAATCCTAACATGTATATATAGACTGCCTGACTGCCTGTCCCCCGACTCAAAGAAGTTATATGTATTGACTCAATGAAGCCTAAGAGAACATAATCCAAGGCCTAAGAGTAGTCATTCGTGCTTAGAAGAGGATTGTTTAGGTTTTATAAATAGCGGCGGGTGGCATTTATAAGTGATTTGTGCGAGATCAATGGCATCCAAACATTTCCATGTTGGTGCTATAGTCCACTTTTGGTTGGTTTGTTTGACTATAAGAACTATCATTAATGGAGAATTGGCTGGTATGTGTGAGTATCCTCCGCCGCAGTTACCATTATCATCACTCACTCACTCACAAGTTATTGGTTACCACTTGTATGCAATAACAACGGCCATACTACCACTTAAAGGACACTGCTTCTCGTCCCATTAGCCAAGTTAAGCAACTTTCAATTTGGTTAGTAATTGGATGGGTAACCTGCCTGGTAACACCAACTGCTAGTACTGCTGATGGCATTCATATTTGGACAGTCCCTGTGGATCAGTGGTAAGGCACTCACCTCGCGCTTCTCAAGCGATTTCGCCTGGGTTCATATCCTGGCTGGCAGGGGAAGAGCGGATTGACTAGGCACCAATCCTTAACTTAACGATTCTCTTCACGAAGCAGTGAATGGGTACCTGGTTGTTAAACGGTTTGTCGGGTTGTGTTCCAGGGAAAATTAACAATGAGTTTGTGTGTACTCACCTAATTGTACTCACCTTATTGTGCTTGCGGGGGTTGAGCTCTGGCTCTTTGGTCTGCCTCTCAACCGTCAATCAACAGGAGTACTGGTTCCTGAGCCTATTGGGCTCTATCATATCTACACTTGAAACTGTGTATGGAGTCAGCCTCCACCACATCACTTCCTAATGCATTCCATTTGTCAACTACTCTGACACTAAAAAAGTTCTTTCTAATATCTCTGTGGCTCATTTGGGCACTCAGTTTCCACCTGTGTCCCCTAGTACGTGTGCCCCTTGTTTTAAATAGCCTACCTTTATCTACCCTATCGATTCCCTTGAGAATCTTGAATGTGGTGATCATGTCCCCCTTAACTCTTCTGTCTTCCAACGAAGTGAGGTTTAATTCCCGTAGTCTCTCCTCGTAGCTCATACCTCTTAGCTCGGGTTCTAGTCTGGTGGCAAACCTTTGAACCTTTTCCAGTTTAGTCTTATGCTTGACTAGATGTGGACTCCATGCTGGAGCTGCATACTTGGGGATTGGTCTGACATATGTGGTATATAATGTTCTCAAAGATTCCTTTCAGTGTGTGTGTATTTTATAAGAAAGAGACACATAAACATGTGTGTGAATGAATATGTACACCAATTAATAGTGAATGGGCTGGCATGTGTGAGTATTAATGTATACTATGGGCCACACTCACTGAAATATGTTGTCTGTGTGTGTACATACGTGTAATTGGAGTGACTTATCCACGTGAATTTATCTGTGTGTGTATATATCCAATATGAGTGATCCTTGTCATAATTGTGACAGTTTCTGCAATTTGACTGTCGAGACTGTATGTATGTTTGTATATATGTGTGTGTGTGTGTGTGTGTGTGTGTGTCTGTATATATGTGTGTGTGTGTGTATATATATGTGTGTGTGCGCGCGCGCGCACGAATGTCGCGCTCTGAAATATGTACCTATGATTATTAGAGTATACCATTCGAGAAAAAATGTCTAACTATTTATCGGTCCATTCTCTCTCTCTGTGCCGGCCTTCCTGCTAAAACTTGTCCACTCATTATGCTGTTGAATATCTATCTCCAATGGTCATTTACCATTAATTAATATATTATTAAGCAGATAAAGTCCTTTACAAATATCTTCATCTTTTAAAGCACATATCTTTCTTCTAACATGAATCACTATAACTCATATACTTTCATCAGTTCCAAACACTTTTCTTATTCCTTCCTTAACATCTTTCCTTATATAACCTATCTCCACAAATTAATATCTTAATGATTAACTGGCAACTCCATGCCTTTAACTCAGGCCCCCCTCTGCAGCTCCCTCGGCCCCCACCCCCCTACCAACACCCTACCCCCAACCGAGGCCCAAATATAACTACCCCCATACCACAATTACCAGAGACCACCCCCGCCCCTCCCCCGACCCCCGCCTAACAGAGAAAATGACCGCCACAACGCTATACTTACCCAGCCGAACCGTTCGTTCGCGTATGTACTATTTATTGTTGAAAAAACTTAGAATAAAACAAACCGGATTTTCATTCCCTAGTAAAACACATATATATATGTATACAAAACGAGGCCTAGATTAGCACATATTAGGTATTGGATTGCTTGTTTACCATTCACAAACTCATTTGGACACACACACACCACACTAAATATTAAATAATACATACCTTTAAACACACACACACACACACACACACACGTCAGTTTGCCTAAATTCTCCAATATTCATTCATGAAACTGCCTCACTGGACTGCAACCTCATCGAATAAGCTGTCATGTATTTCTAACTCTCAACACAAACTCACAACTTCACACGTCAATCATTGCAAATGTTGATAAATAGACACTAACTAACCTTACTACGAGATATAAATACAAGTGCAAAATTTGATTCAGAAGGCAACTCCAGCGTGGCCTAGTCGGATAGAACATGTTCTTAATCCGGATAGACCTGCGTTCGAGCCTGTCGAAACGGTTGCAAGTACAGGGCACAGATTTATCTGTGTGTCCCCTCCTGTAGGAGCATCAGTTTCGATAGATTCTCTGGATAGCTGAAGATTGATTGACTGACCCCTTGGAATGTGGGGAAGGGTTGAAATCCGGGGGCCCACGGACGGATACCTGGATCCACTGACCTCGGGCAGGTCTTTCAATTCACCTGGATTTCAGGTGGGGAGAAGGGAGGCAATTTGGGTCGACACAAATAGCTTCCTGGACCCAAAACCCCAAAGACACCCAGACACACGGAATCAAGACGCACACGGCTGCAGGAGACACAAGGACTCAAGACACACGCGGAATCAAGACACACACGGACTCAAGACACACGCGGACTCAAGACACACACGGAATCAAGACTCGCGGACTCAAGACACACGCGGAATCAAGACACACGCAGACTCAAGACACACGCGGAATCAAGACACACACGGACTCAAGACACACATGGACTCAAGACACAAACGGATTCAAGACACACGCGGACTCAAGACACACACGGAATCAAGACACACACGGACACTGACACGATCCCAAGGTGGAGATAAGGGAGGCAATTTGAGGGGACACAAATGGCATCCTGGACTCAATACCCCAGGGATAATGACATAGACACGGACACGGACACGGATACGGACACTCATAGACTCTAACGGACACGGACACACGGAATCAATACACGGACTCAAGACACACACGGACTCAAGACACACACAGAATCAAGACACACATGGACACTGACACGATCCCAAGGTGGAGATAAGGGAGGCAATTTGAGGGGACACAAATGGCATCCTGGACTCAAAACCCCAGGGATAATGGCACGAACACGGACACTAACTAACCTAACCTAAGACTCTGACGGACACGGGAACATACGGAATCAAGACACACGCGGAAACAAGACACACTCAGGAGACACACACGAAATCAAGACACATAAGGAATCAAGGCACAGACCGAATCAAGAAACACAAGGAATCAAGAAACACAAGGAATCAAGACACACACGGAATCAAGAAACACAAGGAATCAAGAAACACAAGGAATCAAGAAACACAAGGAATCAAGACAAACACGAAACCAAGAAACACAAGGAATCAAGAAACACAAGGAATCAAGAAACACAAGGAATCAAGAAACACAAGGAATCAAGACAAACACGAAACCAAGAAACACAAGGAATCAAGAAACACAAGGAATCAAGACACACGGAATCAAGACACACACGGAATCAAGACAACGGAATCAAGACACACACGGAATCAAGAAACACAAGGAATCAAGAAACACACGGAATCAAGAAACACAAGGAATCAAGAAACACAAGGAATCAAGACACAACGGAATCAAGAAACACAAGGAATCAAGACACAACGGAATCAAGACACACACGGAATCAAGACACACGGAATCAAGAAACACAGGAATCAAGAAACACACGGAATCAAGAAACACAAGGGAAGAACACAAGGAATCAAGAAACACAGGAATCAAGACAACACGGAATCAAGAAACACAAGGAATCAAGAAACACAAGGAATCAAGACACACACGGAATCAAGACACACACGGAATCAAGACACACAAGGAATCAAGAAACACAAGGAATCAAGAAACACACGGAATCAAGACACACAGGAATCAAGAAACACAAGGAATCAAGACACAACGGAATCAAGACACACACGGAATCAAGAAACACAAGGAATCAGACGGAATCAAGACACACACGGAATCAAGAAACACAAGGAATCAAGAACACAAGGAATCAAGACACACAGGAATCAAGACAACACGGAATCAAGCACACACGGAATCAAGAAACACAAGGAATCAAGCACAACGGAATCAAGACACACACGGAATCAAGCACAAAGGAATCAAGAAACACAAGGAATCAAGGCACAGACGGAATCAAGACACACACGGAATCAAGACACACGGAATCAACAAACACACGGAATCAAGACACACACGGAATCAACACACGGAATCAAGACACAACGGAATCAAGACACACGGAATCAAGAAACACAAGGAATCAAGGCACAGACGGAATCAAGACACACACGGAATCAAGACACACACGGAATCAAGACACACACGGAATCAAGAAACACAAGGAATCAAGACACACGGAATCAAGAACACAGGAATCAAGACACACACAAGGAATCAAGCACAGACGGAATCAAGACACACACGGAATCAAGACACACGGAATCAAGACACACGGAATCAAGACACACACAAGGAATCAAGCACAACGGAATCAAGCACACACGGAATCAAGACACACACGGAATCAAGACACACACGGAATCAAGACACGCACGGAATCAAGAAACACAAGGAATCAAGACACACACGGAATCAAGAAACACAGGAATCAAGACACACACGGAATCAAGAAACACAAGGAATCAAAACTCAACTCAAGACACATACACGGACAGAGATAAAAAATTTAAACATCTAAGGAATGTGGCGTTTTTTTGTTTTGTTTTTATCAAAAAAACTGTTTTAAATTTGTCAACGTGAGAACTGCCAGAAGGTCAATCATCGGCTGTCCAGAGAATCTATCGAACCTGATGCTGCTACAGGAGAGGACAATATGTGCCCTGTAATTGCAACCGTTTCGACAGGCTCGAACGCAGGTCTATCCGGATTAAGAATATGTTCTATCCAACTTGGATAGAACATGTTCAAAGTACAGTAACTTGTGTAAAGAAGAATGAACCTTTTTTTTCAACCTATGCGAGACAAATAATTGAATATGCAGCCCCAGCCTTTTTTCCAACAGAGCTGAGAGTTATGAGTTACATAACTTCTGGAAAACTACTTGAGCAATTGATTGATGGTTGAGAGGTGGGACCAAAGATCTGAATATCAAACCTAGCAAACACAACTAGGTGAATACAACTAGGTGAGAACAAACTTACAAAAACCCACAGTTGTAGATGCAAACTCCATTCATAATTTTAAAAGTTGATATGACAGGAAAATAGACCAGGAGTCATTGCTTTAAACAACCGGCGGCTATATTGTCAGCGTTCAAAAACTGATGCTCAGTCCTGCAAGTACAAATAGGTGAGTACACAGAAATATGAAACATGTGTGTGTTCCTTCTAGACTAACGATTCCTGGATCGAAACCCGGCCAGGCAGGACTGAAATTATTGGTAGCGTTTCCTATCACCTAATGCCTCTGTTCTCCTAGCAGTAAACAGGTATCCAGGAGTTGTGAGCTTCATGTAGGGTTGCATCCTAGTGAGGGTCAGTCAGGGTGTTCGATCTTGTGAGGTGGGTGTTGGTTAGGTTAGGTTAGGTTAGGTTTGGTTAGGTTAGGTTAGGTTTAGGTTAAGTTTGGTTAGGTTAGGTTAGGTTAGGTTAAGTTTGGTTAGGTTAGGTTAGGTTAGGTTAAGTTTGGTTAGGTTAGGTTTGGTTAGGTTAGGTTAGGTTAGGTTAGGTTAGGTTAGGTTTAGGTTAGGTTAGGTTAGGTTAGGTTTGTTAGGTTAGGTTTGGTTAGGTTTAGGTTAGGTTAGGTTAGGTTAGTTAGGTTAGGTTAGGTTAGGTTAGGTTAGGTTAGGTTAGGTTAGTTAGGTTAGGTTAGGTTTAGGTTAGGTTAGGTTAGGTTAGGTTAGGTTAGGTTAGTTAGGTTAGGTTACGTTAGTTAGGTTAGGTTAGGTTAAGTTTGGTTAGGTTAGGTTAGGTTAGGTTAGGTTAGGTTACGTTAGTTAGGTTAGGTTAGGTTAAGTTTGGTTAGGTTAGGTTAGGTTAAGTTGGTTAGGTTAGGTTTGGTTAGGTTAGGTTAGGTTTAGGTTAGGTGAGGTTAAGTTTGGTTAGGTTAGGTTAGGTTAAGTTTGGTTAGGTTAGGTTGGTTAGGTTAGTTAGTTAGGTTAGGTTTAGGTTAGGTTAGGTTAGGTTAGGTTAGGTTAGGTTAGGTTAGGTTTAGGTTAGGTTAGGTTAGGTTTGTTAGGTTAGGTTTGGTTAGGTTTAGGTTAGGTTAGGTTAGTTAGGTTAGGTTTGGTTAGGTTTAGGTTAGGTTAGGTTAGGTTTGTTAGGTTAGGTTTAGGTTAGGTTAGGTTAGGTTAGGTTAGTTAGGTTAGGTTTGGTTAGGTTTAGGTTAGGTTAGGTTAGGTTAGTTAGGTTAGGTTAGGTTAGGTTAGGTTACGTTAGTTAGGTTAGGTTAGGTTAGGTTTGGTTAGGTTTAGGTTAGGTTAGTTAGGTTAGGTTATGTTAGATTAGGTTAGGTTAGTTAGGTTAGGTTTGGTTAGGTTAGGTTACGTTACGTTAGTTAGGTTAGGTTAGATTAGTTAGGTTAGGTTAGTTAGGTTAGGTTAGGTTAGGTTAGTTAGGTTAGGTTTGGTTTGGTTAGCTTAGTTAGGTAAGTTAGGTAGATTGGGTTTAGGTGTAGGTTAGGTTAGATTTAGATTAGGTTAAGTTATATTAGGTTTGGTTTTAGATTGTGGTAGGTTATAGGTTAGGGTAGGGTATAGGTTAGGCTAGGTTAAGTTAGGAAATAGGCCAAGAGTTATTGCTATAAACAACCGACGGCTTAAAGGCAGACTCTAAGATTAACGCTCGATCCTCCTGGCACAAATAGGTGAGTACACATATATGTAACATGAATGATGTGTTCCTTCTCGACTCTCAATAAGGGATTCCAGGGTTCGAATCGCGGTCGGGTAGGGCTGTAATTGTTGGTAGCGTTTCCTATCACCCAATGCACCTGTTCACCTAGCAGTAAATAGGTATCCAGGAGTTAGTGAGCTACTAGCATCCTGTTGAGTGAGGGTTAGTTTAACCTTGTGGGGTGGGTGTTGGAGACCACTTTATAATCCTAACATGTATATATAGACTGCCTGACTGCCTGTCCCCCGACTCAAAGAAGTTATATGTATTGACTCAATGAAGCCTAAGAGAACATAATCCAAGGCCTAAGAGTAGTCATTCGTGCTTAGAAGAGGATTGTTTAGGTTTTATAAATAGCGGCGGGTGGCATTTATAAGTGATTTGTGCGAGATCAATGGCATCCAAACATTTCCATGTTGGTGCTATAGTCCACTTTTGGTTGGTTTGTTTGACTATAAGAACTATCATTAATGGAGAATTGGCTGGTATGTGTGAGTATCCTCCGCCGCAGTTACCATTATCATCACTCACTCACTCACAAGTTATTGGTTACCACTTGTATGCAATAACAACGGCCATACTACCACTTAAAGGACACTGCTTCTCGTCCCATTAGCCAAGTTAAGCAACTTTCAATTTGGTTAGTAATTGGATGGGTAACCTGCCTGGTAACACCAACTGCTAGTACTGCTGATGGCATTCATATTTGGACAGTCCCTGTGGATCAGTGGTAAGGCACTCACCTCGCGCTTCTCAAGCGATTTCGCCTGGGTTCATATCCTGGCTGGCAGGGGAAGAGCGGATTGACTAGGCACCAATCCTTAACTTAACGATTCTCTTCACGAAGCAGTGAATGGGTACCTGGTTGTTAAACGGTTTGTCGGGTTGTGTTCCAGGGAAAATTAACAATGAGTTTGTGTGTACTCACCTAATTGTACTCACCTTATTGTGCTTGCGGGGGTTGAGCTCTGGCTCTTTGGTCTGCCTCTCAACCGTCAATCAACAGGAGTACTGGTTCCTGAGCCTATTGGGCTCTATCATATCTACACTTGAAACTGTGTATGGAGTCAGCCTCCACCACATCACTTCCTAATGCATTCCATTTGTCAACTACTCTGACACTAAAAAAGTTCTTTCTAATATCTCTGTGGCTCATTTGGGCACTCAGTTTCCACCTGTGTCCCCTAGTACGTGTGCCCCTTGTTTTAAATAGCCTACCTTTATCTACCCTATCGATTCCCTTGAGAATCTTGAATGTGGTGATCATGTCCCCCTTAACTCTTCTGTCTTCCAACGAAGTGAGGTTTAATTCCCGTAGTCTCTCCTCGTAGCTCATACCTCTTAGCTCGGGTTCTAGTCTGGTGGCAAACCTTTGAACCTTTTCCAGTTTAGTCTTATGCTTGACTAGATGTGGACTCCATGCTGGAGCTGCATACTTGGGGATTGGTCTGACATATGTGGTATATAATGTTCTCAAAGATTCCTTTCAGTGTGTGTGTATTTTATAAGAAAGAGACACATAAACATGTGTGTGAATGAATATGTACACCAATTAATAGTGAATGGGCTGGCATGTGTGAGTATTAATGTATACTATGGGCCACACTCACTGAAATATGTTGTCTGTGTGTGTACATACGTGTAATTGGAGTGACTTATCCACGTGAATTTATCTGTGTGTGTATATATCCAATATGAGTGATCCTTGTCATAATTGTGACAGTTTCTGCAATTTGACTGTCGAGACTGTATGTATGTTTGTATATATGTGTGTGTGTGTGTGTGTGTGTGTGTGTGTCTGTATATATGTGTGTGTGTGTATATATATATGTGTGTGTGCGCGCGCGCGCACGAATGTCGCGCTCTGAAATATGTACCTATGATTATTAGAGTATACCATTCGAGAAAAAATGTCTAACTATTTATCGGTCCATTCTCTCTCTCTGTGCCGGCCTTCCTGCTAAAACTTGTCCACTCATTATGCTGTTGAATATCTATCTCCAATGGTCATTTACCATTAATTAATATATTATTAAGCAGATAAAGTCCTTTACAAATATCTTCATCTTTTAAAGCACATATCTTTCTTCTAACATGAATCACTATAACTCATATACTTTCATCAGTTCCAAACACTTTTCTTATTCCTTCCTTAACATCTTTCCTTATATAACCTATCTCCACAAATTAATATCTTAATGATTAACTGGCAACTCCATGCCTTTCCCTCCCCCTACCCCTCAGGCACCCCCTCTGCAGCTCCCTCGGCCCCCACCCCCCTACCAACACCCTACCCCGCAACCGAGGCCCAAATATAACTACCCCCATACCACAATTACCAGAGACCACCCCCGCCCCCTCCCCCGACCCCCGCCTAACAGAGAAAATGACCGCCACAACGCTATACTTACCCAGCCGAACCGTTCGTTCGCGTATGTACTATTTATTGTTGAAAAAACTTAGAATAAAACAAACCGGATTTTCATTCCCTAGTAAAACACATATATATATGTATACAAAACGAGGCCTAGATTAGCACATATTAGGTATTGGATTGCTTGTTTACCATTCACAAACTCATTTGGACACACACACACCACACTAAATATTAAATAATACATACCTTTAAACACACACACACACACACACACACACACGTCAGTTTGCCTAAATTCTCCAATATTCATTCATGAAACTGCCTCACTGGACTGCAACCTCATCGAATAAGCTGTCATGTATTTCTAACTCTCAACACAAACTCACAACTTCACACGTCAATCATTGCAAATGTTGATAAATAGACACTAACTAACCTTACTACGAGATATAAATACAAGTGCAAAATTTGATTCAGAAGGCAACTCCAGCGTGGCCTAGTCGGATAGAACATGTTCTTAATCCGGATAGACCTGCGTTCGAGCCTGTCGAAACGGTTGCAAGTACAGGGCACAGATTTATCTGTGTGTCCCCTCCTGTAGGAGCATCAGTTTCGATAGATTCTCTGGATAGCTGAAGATTGATTGACTGACCCCTTGGAATGTGGGGAAGGGTTGAAATCCGGGGGCCCACGGACGGATACCTGGATCCACTGACCTCGGGCAGGTCTTTCAATTCACCTGGATTTCAGGTGGGGAGAAGGGAGGCAATTTGGGTCGACACAAATAGCTTCCTGGACCCAAAACCCCAAAGACACCCAGACACACGGAATCAAGACGCACACGGCTGCAGGAGACACAAGGACTCAAGACACACGCGGAATCAAGACACACACGGACTCAAGACACACGCGGACTCAAGACACACACGGAATCAAGACTCGCGGACTCAAGACACACGCGGAATCAAGACACACGCAGACTCAAGACACACGCGGAATCAAGACACACACGGACTCAAGACACACATGGACTCAAGACACAAACGGATTCAAGACACACGCGGACTCAAGACACACACGGAATCAAGACACACACGGACACTGACACGATCCCAAGGTGGAGATAAGGGAGGCAATTTGAGGGGACACAAATGGCATCCTGGACTCAATACCCCAGGGATAATGACATAGACACGGACACGGACACGGATACGGACACTCATAGACTCTAACGGACACGGACACACGGAATCAATACACGGACTCAAGACACACACGGACTCAAGACACACACAGAATCAAGACACACATGGACACTGACACGATCCCAAGGTGGAGATAAGGGAGGCAATTTGAGGGGACACAAATGGCATCCTGGACTCAAAACCCCAGGGATAATGGCACGAACACGGACACTAACTAACCTAACCTAAGACTCTGACGGACACGGGAACATACGGAATCAAGACACACGCGGAAACAAGACACACTCAGGAGACACACACGAAATCAAGACACATAAGGAATCAAGGCACAGACCGAATCAAGAAACACAAGGAATCAAGAAACACAAGGAATCAAGACACACACGGAATCAAGAAACACAAGGAATCAAGAAACACAAGGAATCAAGAAACACAAGGAATCAAGACAAACACGAAACCAAGAAACACAAGGAATCAAGAAACACAAGGAATCAAGAAACACAAGGAATCAAGAAACACAAGGAATCAAGACAAACACGAAACCAAGAAACACAAGGAATCAAGAAACACAAGGAATCAAGACACACGGAATCAAGACACACGGAATCAAGACACACGGAATCAAGACACACACGGAATCAAGAAACACAAGGAATCAAGAAACACACGGAATCAAGAAACACAAGGAATCAAGACACAACGGAATCAAGACACACACGGAATCAAGAAACACAAGGAATCAAGACAAACGGAATCAAGACAACACGGAATCAAGACACACGGAATCAAGAAACACAAGGAATCAAGAAACACACGGAATCAAGAAACACAAGGAATCAAGAAACACAAGGAATCAAGAAACACAAGGAATCAAGACAACACGGAATCAAGAAACACAAGGAATCAAGAAACACAAGGAATCAAGACACACACGGAATCAAGACACACACGGAATCAAGAAACACAAGGAATCAAGAAACACAAGGAATCAAGAAACACGGAATCAAGAAACACAAGGAATCAAGAAACACAAGGAATCAAGACACAACGGAATCAAGACACACACGGAATCAAGAAACACAAGGAATCAAGCACAACGGAATCAAGACACACACGGAATCAAGACAACACGGAATCAAGACACCGGAATCAAGAAACACAAGGAATCAAGACACAACGGAATCAAGACACACAGGAATCAAGACACAAGGAATCAAGAAACACAAGGAATCAAGCACAGACGGAATCAAGACACACACGGAATCAAGACACACGGAATCAACAAAACACGGAATCAAGACACACACGGAATCAACACACAGGAATCAAGACACAACGGAATCAAGACACACACGGAATCAAGAAACACAAGGAATCAAGGCACAGACGGAATCAAGACACAACGGAATCAAGACACACACGGAATCAAGACACACGGAATCAAGAAACACAAGGAATCAAGACACACACGGAATCAAGACACACACGGAATCAAGAACACACAAGGAATCAAGGCACAGACGGAATCAAGACACACACGGAATCAAGACACAACGGAATCAAGAAACAGGAATCAAGACACACAGGAATCAAGCACAACGGAATCAAGCACACACGGAATCAAGACACACACGGAATCAAGACACCACGGAATCAAGACACGCACGGAATCAAGAAACACAAGGAATCAAGACACACACGGAATCAAGAAACACATGGAATCAAGACACACACGGAATCAAGAAACACAAGGAATCAAAACTCAACTCAAGACACATACACGGACAGAGATAAAAAATTTAAACATCTAAGGAATGTGGCGTTTTTTTGTTTTGTTTTTATCAAAAAAACTGTTTTAAATTTGTCAACGTGAGAACTGCCAGAAGGTCAATCATCGGCTGTCCAGAGAATCTATCGAACCTGATGCTGCTACAGGAGAGGACAATATGTGCCCTGTAATTGCAACCGTTTCGACAGGCTCGAACGCAGGTCTATCCGGATTAAGAATATGTTCTATCCAACTTGGATAGAACATGTTCAAAGTAACATTTCTAACTTGTGTAAAGAAGAATGAACCTTTTTTTTCAACCTATGCGAGACAAATAATTGAATATGCAGCCCCAGCCTTTTTTCCAACAGAGCTGAGAGTTATGAGTTACATAACTTCTGGAAAACTACTTGAGCAATTGATTGATGGTTGAGAGGTGGGACCAAAGATCTGAATATCAAACCTAGCAAACACAACTAGGTGAATACAACTAGGTGAGAACAAACTTACAAAAACCCACAGTTGTAGATGCAAACTCCATTCATAATTTTAAAAGTTGATATGACAGGAAAATAGACCAGGAGTCATTGCTTTAAACAACCGGCGGCTATATTGTCAGCGTTCAAAAACTGATGCTCAGTCCTGCAAGTACAAATAGGTGAGTACACAGAAATATGAAACATGTGTGTGTTCCTTCTAGACTAACGATTCCTGGATCGAAACCCGGCCAGGCAGGACTGAAATTATTGGTAGCGTTTCCTATCACCTAATGCCTCTGTTCTCCTAGCAGTAAACAGGTATCCAGGAGTTGTGAGCTTCATGTAGGGTTGCATCCTAGTGAGGGTCAGTCAGGGTGTTCGATCTTGTGAGGTGGGTGTTGGTTAGATTAGGTTAGGTTAGGTTTGGTTAGGTTAGGTTAGGTTTAGGTTAAGTTTGGTTAGGTTAGGTTAGGTTAGGTTAAGTTTGGTTAGGTTAGGTTAGGTTAGGTTAAGTTTGGTTAGGTTAGGTTTGGTTAGGTTAGGTTAGGTTAGGTTAGGTTAGGTTAGGTTTAGGTTAGGTTAGGTTAGGTTAGGTTTGTTAGGTTAGGTTTGGTTAGGTTTAGGTTAGGTTAGGTTAGGTTAGTTAGGTTAGGTTAGGTTAGGTTAGGTTAGGTTAGGTTAGTTAGGTTAGGTTAGGTTTAGGTTAGGTTAGGTTAGGTTAGGTTAGGTTAGGTTAGTTAGGTTAGGTTACGTTAGTTAGGTTAGGTTAGGTTAAGTTTGGGTTAGGTTAGGTTAGGTTAGGTTAGGTTAGGTTACGTTAGTTAGGTTAGGTTAGGTTAAGTTTGGTTAGGTTAGGTTAGGTTAAGTTGGTTAGGTTAGGTTTGGTTAGGTTAGGTTAGGTTTAGGTTAGGTGAGGTTAAGTTTGGTTAGGTTAGGTTAGGTTAAGTTTGGTTAGGTTAGGTTTGGTTAGGTTAGGTTAGGTTAGGTTTAGGTTAGGTTAGGTTAGGTTAGGTTAGGTTAGGTTAGGTTAGGTTAGGTTAGGTTAGGTTAGGTTAGGTTTGTTAGGTTAGGTTTGGTTAGGTTTAGGTTAGGTTAGGTTAGTTAGGTTAGGTTTGGTTAGGTTTAGGTTAGGTTAGGTTAGGTTTGTTAGGTTAGGTTTAGGTTAGGTTAGGTTAGGTTAGGTTAGTTAGGTTAGGTTTGGTTAGGTTTAGGTTAGGTTAGGTTAGGTTAGTTAGGTTAGGTTAGGTTAGGTTAGGTTACGTTAGTTAGGTTAGGTTAGGTTAGGTTTGGTTAGGTTTAGGTTAGGTTAGTTAGGTTAGGTTATGTTAGATTAGGTTAGGTTAGTTAGGTTAGGTTTGGTTAGGTTAGGTTACGTTACGTTAGTTAGGTTAGGTTAGATTAGTTAGGTTAGGTTAGTTAGGTTAGGTTAGGTTAGGTTAGTTAGGTTAGGTTTGGTTTGGTTAGCTTAGTTAGGTAAGTTAGGTAGATTGGGTTTAGGTGTAGGTTAGGTTAGATTTAGATTAGGTTAAGTTATATTAGGTTTGGTTTTAGATTGTGGTAGGTTATAGGTTAGGGTAGGGTATAGGTTAGGCTAGGTTAAGTTAGGAAATAGGCCAAGAGTTATTGCTATAAACAACCGACGGCTTAAAGGCAGACTCTAAGATTAACGCTCGATCCTCCTGGCACAAATAGGTGAGTACACATATATGTAACATGAATGATGTGTTCCTTCTCGACTCTCAATAAGGGATTCCAGGGTTCGAATCGCGGTCGGGTAGGGCTGTAATTGTTGGTAGCGTTTCCTATCACCCAATGCACCTGTTCACCTAGCAGTAAATAGGTATCCAGGAGTTAGTGAGCTACTAGCATCCTGTTGAGTGAGGGTTAGTTTAACCTTGTGGGGTGGGTGTTGGAGACCACTTTATAATCCTAACATGTATATATAGACTGCCTGACTGCCTGTCCCCCGACTCAAAGAAGTTATATGTATGACTCAATAAAGCCTAAGAGAACATAATCCAAGGCCTAAGAGTAGTCATTCGTGCTTAGAAGAGGATTGTTTAGGTTTTATAAATAGCGGCGGGTGGCATTTATAAGTGATTTGTGCGAGATCAATGGCATCCAAACATTTCCATGTTGGTGCTATAGTCCACTTTTTGGTTGGTTTGTTTGACTATAAGAACTATCATTAATGGAGAATTGGCTGGTATGTGTGAGTATCCTCCGCCGCAGTTTACCATTATCATCACTCACCTCACTCACTCACAAGTTATTGGTTACCACTTGTATGCAATAACAACGGCCATACTACCACTTAAAGGACACTGCTTCTCGTCCCATTAGCCAAGTTAAGCAACTTTCAATTTGGTTAGTAATTGGATGGGTAACCTGCCTGGTAACACCAACTGCTAGTACTGCTGATGGCATTCATATTTGGACAGTCCCTGTGGATCAGTGGTAAGGCACTCACCTCGCGCTTCTCAAGCGATTTCGCCTGGGTTCATATCCTGGCTGGCAGGTGAAGAGCGGATTGACTAGGCACCAATCCTTAACTTAACGATTCTCTTCACGAAGCAGTGAATGGGTACCTGGTTGTTAAACGGTTTGTCGGGTTGTGTTCCAGGGAAAATTAACAATGAGTTTGTGTGTACTCACCTAATTGTACTCACCTTATTGTGCTCGCGGGGGTTGAGCTCTGGCTCTTTGGTCTGCCTCTCAACCATCAATCAACAGGAGTACTGGTTCCTGAGCCTATTGGGCTCTATCATATTCTACACTTGAAACTGTGTATGGAGTCAGCCTCCACCACATCACTTCCTAATGCATTCCATTTGTCAACTACTCTGACACTAAAAAAGTTCTTTCTAATATCTCTGTGGCTCATTTGGGCACTCAGTTTCCACCTGTGTCCCCTAGTACGTGTGCCCCTTGTTTAAAATAGCCTACCTTTATCTACCCTATCGATTCCCTTGAGAATCTTGAATGAGGTGATCATGTCCCCCTTAACTCTTCTGTCTTCCAACGAAGTGAGGTTTAATTCCCGTAGTCTCTCCTCGTAGCTCATACCTCTTAGCTCGGGTTCTAGTCTGGTGGCAAACCTTTGAACCTTTTCCAGTTAGGTCTTATGCTTGACTAGATGTGGACTCCATGCTGGAGCTGCATACTTGGGGATTGGTCTGACATATGTGGTATATAATGTTCTCAAAGATTCCTTTCAGTGTGTGTGTATTTTATAAGAAAGAGACACATAAACATGTGTGTGAATGAATATGTACACCAATTAATAGTGAATGGGCTGGCATGTGTGAGTATTAATGTATACTATGGGCCACACTCACTGAAATATGTTGTCTGTGTGTGTACATACGTGTAATTGGAGTGACTTATCCACGTGAATTTATCTGTGTGTGTATATATCCAATATGAGTGATCCTTGTCATAATTGTGACAGTTTCTGCAATTTGACTGTCGAGACTGTATGTATGTTTGTATATATGTGTGTGTGTGTGTGTGTGTGTGTGTGTGTGTGTCTGAATATATGTGTGTGTGTGTGTATATATATATATGTGTGTGTGCGCGCGCGCGCACGAATGTCGCGCTCTGAAATATGTACCTATGATTATTAGAGTATACCATTCGAGAAAAAATGTCTAACTATTTATCGGTCCATTCTCTCTCTCTGTGCCGGCCTTCCTGCTAAAACTTGTCCACTCATTATGCTGTTGAATATCTATCTCCAATGGTCATTTACCATTAATTAATATATTATTAAGCAGATAAAGTCCTTTACAAATATCTTCATCTTTTAAAGCACATATCTTTCTTCTAACATGAATCACTATAACTCATGTACTTTCATCAGTTCCAAACACTTTTCTTATTCCTTCCTTAACATCTTTCCTTATATAACCTATCTCCACAAATTAATATCTTAATGATTAACTGGCAACTCCATGCCTTTCCCTCCCCCCTACCCCTCAGGCACCCCCTCTGCAGCTCCCTCGGCCCCCACCCCCTACCAACACCCTACCCCGCAACCGAGGCCCAAATATAACTACCCCCATACCACAATTACCAGAGACCACCCCCGCCCCCTCCCCCGACCCCCGCCTAACAGAGAAAATGACCGCCACAACGCTATACTTACCCAGCCGAATCGTTCGTTCGCGTATGTACTATTTATTGTTGAAAAAAACTTAGAATAAAACAAACCGGATTTTCATTCCCTAGTAAAACACATATATATATGTATACAAAACGAGGCCTAGATTAGCACATATTAGGTATTGGATTGCTTGTTTACCATTCACAAACTCATTTGGACACACACACACCACACTAAATATTAAATAATACATACCTTTAAACACACACACACACACACACACACACACGTCAGTTTGCCTAAATTCTCCAATATTCATTCATGAAACTGCCTCACTGGACTGCAACCTCATCGAATAAGCTGTCATGTATTTCTAACTCTCAACACAAACTCACAACTTCACACGTCAATCATTGCAAATGTTGATAAATAGACACTAACTAACCTTACTACGAGATATAAATACAGTGCAAAATTTGATTCAGAAGGCAACTCCAGCGTGGCCTAGTCGGATAGAACATGTTCTTAATCCGGATAGACCTGCGTTCGAGCCTGTCGAAACGGTTGCAAGTACAGGGCACAGATTTATCTGTGTGTCCCCTCCTGTAGGAGCATCAGTTTCGATAGATTCTCTGGATAGCTGAAGATTGATTGACTGACCCCTTGGAATGTGGGGAAGGGTTGAAATCCGGGGGCCCACGGACGGATACCTGGATCCACTGACCTCGGGCAGGTCTTTCAATTCACCTGGATTTCAGGTGGGGAGAAGGGAGGCAATTTGGGTCGACACAAATAGCTTCCTGGACCCAAAACCCCAAAGACACCCAGACACACGGAATCAAGACGCACACGGCTGCAGGAGACACAAGGACTCAAGACACACGCGGAATCAAGACACACACGGACTCAAGACACAAGCGGACTCAAGACACACACGGAATCAAGACTCGCGGACTCAAGACACACGCGGAATCAAGACACACGCAGACTCAAGACACACGCGGAATCAAGACACACACGGACTCAAGACACACATGGACTCAAGACACAAACGGATTCAAGACACACGCGGACTCAAGACACACACGGAATCAAGACACACACGGACACTGACACGATCCCAAGGTGGAGATAAGGGAGGCAATTTGAGGGGACACAAATGGCATCCTGGACTCAATACCCCAGGGATAATGACATAGACACGGACACGGACACGGATACGGACACTCATAGACTCTAACGGACACGGACACACGGAATCAATACACGGACTCAAGACACACACGGACTCAAGACACACACAGAATCAAGACACACATGGACACTGACACGATCCCAAGGTGGAGATAAGGGAGGCAATTTGAGGGGACACAAATGGCATCCTGGACTCAAAACCCCAGGGATAATGGCACGAACACGGACACTAACTAACCTAACCTAAGACTCTGACGGACACGGGAACATACGGAATCAAGACACACGCGGAAACAAGACACACTCAGGAGACACACACGAAATCAAGACACATAAGGAATCAAGGCACAGACCGAATCAAGAAACACAAGGAATCAAGAAACACAAGGAATCAAGACACACACGGAATCAAGAAACACAAGGAATCAAGAAACACAAGGAATCAAGAAACACAAGGAATCAAGACAAACACGAAACCAAGAAACACAAGGAATCAAGAAACACAAGGAATCAAGAAACACAAGGAATCAAGAAACACAAGGAATCAAGACAAACACGAAACCAAGAAACACAAGGAATCAAGAAACACAAGGAATCAAGACACAAACGGAATCAAGACACGCACGGAATCAAGACACAAACGGAATCAAGACACACACGGAATCAAGAAACACAAGGAATCAAGAAACACACGGAATCAAGAAACACAAGAAATCAAGACACAAACGGAATCAAGACACACACGGAATCAAGAAACACAAGGAATCAAGGCACAGACGGAATCAAGACACACACGGAATCAAGACACGCACGGAATCAAGAAACACAAGGAATCAAGAACACACGGAATCAAGAAAACACAAGGAATGAAGAAACACAAGGAATCAAGAAAACACAAGGAATCAAGACAAACACGGAATCAAGAAACACAAGGAATCAAGAAACACAAGGAATCAAGGACACACACGGAATCAAGACACACACGGAATCAAGACACACAAGGAATCAAGAAACAAAAGGAATCAAGAAACACACGGAATCAAGACACACACGGAATTAAGAAACACAAGGAATCAAGACACAAACGGAATCAAGACACACACGGAATCAAGAAACACAAGGAATGGACAGACGGAATCAAGACACACACGGAATCAAGAAACACAAGGAATCAAGGCACAGACGGAATCAAGACACACACGGAATCAAGACATACACGGAATCAAGGCACACTCGGAATCAAGAAACACAAGGAATCAAGGCACAGACGGAATCAAGACACACAAGGAATCAAGGCACATAAGGAATCAAGAAACACAAGGAATCAAGGCACAGACGGAATCAAGACACACACGGAATCAAGACACACGGAATCAACAAACACACGGAATCAAGACACACACGGAATCAACAAACACAAGGAATCAAGACACAAACGGAATCAAGACACACACGGAATCAAGAAACACAAGGAATCAAGGCACAGACGGAATCAAGACACACACGGAATCAAGACACACACGGAATCAAGACACGCACGGAATCAAGAAACACAAGGAATCAAGACACACACGGAATCAAGAAACACATGGAATCAAGACACACACAAGGAATCAAGGCACAGACGGAATCAAGACACACACGGAATCAAGACAACACACGGAATCAAGAAACACATGGAATCAAGACACACACAAGGAATCAAGGCACAGACGGAATCAAGACACACACGGAATCAAGACACACACGGAATCAAGACACGCACGGAATCAAGACACGCACGGAATCAAGAAACACAAGGAATCAAGACACACACGGAATCAGGAAACACATGGAATCAAGACACACACGGAATCAAGAAACACAAGGAATCAAAACTCAACTCAAGACACATACACGGACAGAGATAAAAAATTAAACATCTAAGGAATGTGGCGTTTTTTTGTTTTGTTTTTATCAAAAAAACTGTTTTAAATTTGTCAACGTGAGAACTGCCAGAAGGTCAATCATCGGCTGTCCAGAGAATCTATCGAACCTGATGCTGCTACAGGAGAGGACAATATGTGCCCTGTAATTGCAACCGTTTCGACAGGCTCGAACGCAGGTCTATCCGGATTAAGAATATGTTCTATCCGACTTGGATAGAACATGTTCAAAGTAACATTTCTAACTTGTGTAAAGAAGAATGAACCTTTTTTTTCAACCTATGCGAGACAAATAATTGAATATGCAGCCCCAGCCTTTTTTCCAACAGAGCTGAGAGTTATGAGTTACATAAACTTCTGGAAAACTACTTGAGCAATTGATTGATGGTTGAGAGGTGGGACCAAAGATCTGAATATCAAACCTAGCAAACACAACTAGGTGAATACAACTAGGTGAGAACAAACTTACAAAAACCCACAGTTGTAGATGCAAACTCCATTCATAATTTTAAAAGTTGATATGACAGGAAAATAGACCAGGAGTCATTGCTTTAAACAACCGGCGGCTATATTGTCAGCGTTCAAAAACTGATGCTCAGTCCTGCAAGTACAAATAGGTGAGTACACAGAAATATGAAACATGTGTGTGTTCCTTCTAGACTAACGATTCCTGGATCGAAACCCGGCCAGGCAGGACTGAAATTATTGGTAGCGTTTCCTATCACCTAATGCCTCTGTTCTCCTAGCAGTAAACAGGTATCCAGGAGTTGTGAGCTTCATGTAGGGTTGCATCCTAGTGAGGGTCAGTCAGGGTGTTCGATCTTGTGAGGTGGGTGTTGGTTAGATTAGGTTAGGTTAGGTTTGGTTAGGTTAGGTTAGGTTTAGGTTAAGTTTGGTTAGGTTAGGTTAGGTTAGGTTAAGTTTGGTTAGGTTAGGTTAGGTTAGGTTAAGTTTGGTTAGGTTAGGTTTGGTTAGGTTAGGTTAGGTTAGGTTAGGTTAGGTTAGGTTTAGGTTAGGTTAGGTTAGGTTAGGTTTGTTAGGTAGGTTTGGTTAGGTTTAGGTTAGGTTAGGTTAGGTTAGTTAGGTTAGGTTAGGTTAGGTTAGGTTAGTTAGGTTAGGTTAGGTTTAGGTAGGTTAGGTTAGGTTAGGTTAGGTTAGGTTAGTTAGGTTAGGTTATGTTAGTTAGGTTAGGTTAGGTTAAGTTTGGTTAGGTTAGGTTAGGTTTGGTTAGGTTAGGTTACGTTAGTTAGGTTAGGTTAGGTTAAGTTTGGTTAGGTTAGGTTAGGTTAAGTTGGTTAGGTTAGGTTTGGTTAGGTTAGGTTAGGTTTAGGTTAGGTGAGGTTAAGTTTGGTTAGGTTAGGTTAGGTTAAGTTTGGTTAGGTTAGGTTTGGTTAGGTTAGGTTAGGTTAGGTTTAGGTTAGGTTAGGTTAGGTTAGGTTAGGTTAGGTTAGGTTAGGTTTAGGTTAGGTTAGGTTAGGTTTGTTAGGTTAGGTTTGGTTAGGTTTAGGTTAGGTTAGGTTAGTTAGGTTAGGTTTGGTTAGGTTTAGGTTAGGTTAGGTTAGGTTTGTTAGGTTAGGTTTAGGTTAGGTTAGGTTAGGTTAGGTTAGTTAGGTTAGGTTTGGTTAGGTTTAGGTTAGGTTAGGTTAGGTTAGTTAGGTTAGGTTAGGTTCGGTTAGGTTACATTAGTTAGGTTAGGTTAGGTTAGGTTTGGTTAGGTTTAGGTTAGGTTAGTTAGGTTAGGTTATGTTAGATTAGGTTAGGTTAGTTAGGTTAGGTTGGTTAGGTTAGGTTACGTTACGTTAGTTAGGTTAGGTTAGATTAGTTAGGTTAGGTTAGTTAGGTTAGGTTGGGTTAGGTTAGTTAGGTTAGGTTGGTTTGGTTAGCTTAGTTAGGTAAGTTAGGTAGATTGGGTTTAGGTGTAGGTTAGGTTAGATTTAGATTAGGTTAAGTTATATTAGGTTTGGTTTTAGATTGTGGTAGGTTATAGGTTAGGGTAGGGTATAGGTTTAGGCTAGGTTAAGTTAGGAAATAGGCCAAGAGTTATTGCTATAAACAACCGACGGCTAAAGGCAGACTCTAAGATTAACGCTCGATCCTCCTGGCACAAATAGGTGAGTACACATATATGTAACATGAATGATGTGTTCCTTCTCGACTCTCAATAAGGGATTCCAGGGTTCGAATCGCGGTCGGGTAGGGCTGTAATTGTTGGTAGCGTTTCCTAATCACCCAATGCAACCTGTTCACCTAGCAGTAAATAGGTATCCAGGAGTTAGTGAGCTACTAGCATCCTGTTGAGTGAGGGTTAGTTTAACCTTGTGGGGTGGGTGTTGGAGACCCATTTATAATCCTAACATGTATATATAGGGACTGCCTGACTGCCTGTCCCCCGACTCAAAGAAGTTTATAGTATTGACTCAATAAAGCCTAAGAGAACATAATCCAAGGCCTAAGAGTAGTCATTCGTGCTTAGAAGAGGATTGTTTAGGTTTTATAAATAGCGGCGGGTGGCATTTATAAGTGATTTGTGCGAGATCAATGGCATCCAAACATTTCCATGTTGGTGCTATAGTCCACTTTTGGTTGGTTTGTTTGACTATAAGAACTATCATTAATGGAGAATTGGCTGGTATGTGTGAGTATCCTCCGCCGCAGTTACCATTATCATCACTCACTCACTCACTCACAAGTTATTGGTTACCACTTGTATGCAATAACAACGGCCATACTACCACTTAAAGGACACTGCTTCTCGTCCCATTAGCCAAGTTAAGCAACTTTCAATTTGGTTAGTAATTGGATGGGTAACCTGCCTGGTAACACCAACTGCTAGTACTGCTGATGGCATTCATATTTGGACAGTCCCTGTGGATCAGTGGTAAGGCACTCACCTCGCGCTTCTCAAGCGATTTCGCCTGGGTTCATATCCTGGCTGGCAGGTGAAGAGCGGATTGACTAGGCACCAATCCTTAACTTAACGATTCTCTTCACGAAGCAGTGAATAGGTACCTGGTTGTTAAACGGTTTGTCGGGTTGTGTTCCAGGGAAAATTAACAATGAGTTTGTGTGTACTCACCTAATTGTACTCACCTTATTGTGCTCGCGGGGGTTGAGCTCTGGCTCTTTGGTCTGCCTCTCAACCATCAATCAACAGGAGTACTGGTTCCTGAGCCTATTGGGCTCTATCATATCTACACTTGAAACTGTGTATGGAGTCAGCCTCCACCACATCACTTCCTAATGCATTCCATTTGTCAACTACTCTGACACTAAAAAAGTTCTTTCTAATATCTCTGTGGCTCATTTGGGCACTCAGTTTCCACCTGTGTCCCCTAGTACGTGTGCCCCTTGTTTTAAATAGCCTACCTTTATCTACCCTATCGATTCCCTTGAGAATCTTGAATGAGGTGATCATGTCCCCCTTAACTCTTCTGTCTTCCAACGAAGTGAGGTTTAATTCCCGTAGTCTCTCCTCGTAGCTCATACCTCTTAGCTCGGGTTCTAGTCTGGTGGCAAACCTTTGAACCTTTTCCAGTTTAGTCTTATGCTTGACTAGATGTGGACTCCATGCTGGAGCTGCATACTTGGGGATTGGTCTGACATATGTGGTATATAATGTTCTCAAAGATTCCTTTCAGTGTGTGTGTATTTATAAGAAAGAGACACATAACATGTGTGTGAATGAATATGTACACCAATTAATAGTGAATGGGCTGGCATGTGTGAGTATTAATGTATACTATGGGCCACACTCACTGAAATATGTTGTCTGTGTGTGTACATACGTGTAATTGGAGTGACTTATCCACGTGAATTTATCTGTGTGTGTATATATCCAATATGAGTGATCCTTGTCATAATTGTGACAGTTTCTGCAATTTGACTGTCGAGACTGTATGTATGTTTGTATATATGTGTGTGTGTGTGTGTGTGTGTGTGTGTGTGTGTGTGTGTGTCTGAATATATGTGTGTGTGTGTGTATATATATATGTGTGTGTGCGCGCGCGCGCACGAATGTCGCGCTCTGAAATATGTACCTATGATTATTAGAGTATACCATTCGAGAAAAAATGTCTAACTATTTATCGGTCCATTCTCTCTCTCTGTGCCGGCCTTCCTGCTAAAACTTGTCCACTCATTATGCTGTTGAATATCTATCTCCAATGGTCATTTACCATTAATTAATATATTATTAAGCAGATAAAGTCCTTTACAAATATCTTCATCTTTTAAAGCACATATCTTTCTTCTAACATGAATCACTATAACTCATGTACTTTCATCAGTTCCAAACACTTTTCTTATTCCTTCCTTAACATCTTTCCTTATATAACCTATCTCCACAAATTAATATCTTAATGATTAACTGGCAACTCCATGCCTTTCCCTCCCCCCTACCCCTCAGGCACCCCCTCTGCAGCTCCCTCGGCCCCCACCCCCCTACCAACACCTACCCCGCAACCGAGGCCCAAATATAACTACCCCCATACCACAATTACCAGAGACCACCCCCGCCCCCTCCCCCGACCCCCCGCCTAACAGAGAAAATGACCGCCACAACGCTATACTTACCCAGCCGAACCGTTCGTTCGCGTATGTACTATTTATTGTTGAAAAAACTTAGAATAAAACAAACCGGATTTTCATTCCCTAGTAAAACACATATATATATGTATACAAAACGAGGCCTAGATTAGCACATATTAGGTATTGGATTGCTTGTTTACCATTCACAAACTCATTTGGACACACACACACCACACTAAATATTAAATAATACATACCTTTAAACACACACACACACACACACACACACACGTCAGTTTGCCTAAATTCTCCAATATTCATTCATGAAACTGCCTCACTGGACTGCAACCTCATCGAATAAGCTGTCATGTATTTCTAACTCTCAACACAAACTCACAACTTCACACGTCAATCATTGCAAATGTTGATAAATAGACACTAACTAACCTTACTACGAGATATAAATACAAGTGCAAAATTTGATTCAGAAGGCAACTCCAGCGTGGCCTAGTCGGATAGAACATGTTCTTAATCCGGATAGACCTGCGTTCGAGCCTGTCGAAACGGTTGCAAGTACAGGGCACAGATTTATCTGTGTGTCCCCTCCTGTAGGAGCATCAGTTTCGATAGATTCTCTGGATAGCTGAAGATTGATTGACTGACCCCTTGGAATGTGGGGAAGGGTTGAAATCCGGGGGCCCACGGACGGATACCTGGATCCACTGACCTCGGGCAGGTCTTTCAATTCACCTGGATTTCAGGTGGGGAGAAGGGAGGCAATTTGGGTCGACACAAATAGCTTCCTGGACCCAAAACCCCAAAGACACCCAGACACACGGAATCAAGACGCACACGGCTGCAGGAGACACAAGGACTCAAGACACACGCGGAATCAAGACACACACGGACTCAAGACACACGCGGACTCAAGACACACACGGAATCAAGACTCGCGGACTCAAGACACACGCGGAATCAAGACACACGCAGACTCAAGGACACACGCGGAATCAAGACACACACGGACTCAAGACACACATGGACTCAAGACACAAACGGATTCAAGACACACGCGGACTCAAGACACACACGGAATCAAGACACACACGGACACTGACACGATCCCAAGGTGGAGATAAGGGAGGCAATTTGAGGGGACACAAATGGCATCCTGGACTCAATACCCCAGGGATAATGACATAGACACGGACACGGACACGGATACGGACACTCATAGACTCTAACGGACACGGACACACGGAATCAATACACGGACTCAAGACACACACGGACTCAAGACACACACAGAATCAAGACACACATGGACACTGACACGATCCCAAGGTGGAGATAAGGGAGGCAATTTGAGGGGACACAAATGGCATCCTGGACTCAAAACCCCAGGGATAATGGCACGAACACGGACACTAACTAACCTAACCTAAGACTCTGACGGACACGGGAACATACGGAATCAAGACACACGCGGAAACAAGACACACTCAGGAGACACACACGAAATCAAGACACATAAGGAATCAAGGCACAGACCGAATCAAGAAACACAAGGAATCAAGAAACACAAGGAATCAAGACACACACGGAATCAAGAAACACAAGGAATCAAGAAACACAAGGAATCAAGAAACACAAGGAATCAAGACAAACACGAAACCAAGAAACACAAGGAATCAAGAAACACAAGGAATCAAGAAACACAAGGAATCAAGAAACACAAGGAATCAAGACAAACACGAAACCAAGAAACACAAGGAATCAAGAAACACAAGGAATCAAGACACAAACGGAATCAAGACACGCACGGAATCAAGACACAAACGGAATCAAGACACACACGGAATCAAGAAACACAAGGAATCAAGAAACACACGGAATCAAGAAACACAAGAAATCAAGACACAAACGGAATCAAGACACACACGGAATCAAGAAACACAAGGAATCAAGGCACAGACGGAATCAAGACACACACGGAATCAAGACACGCACGGAATCAAGAAACACAAGGAATCAAGAAACACACGGAATCAAGAAACACAAGGAATCAAGAAACACAAGGAATCAAGAAACACAAGGAATCAAGACAAACACGGAATCAAGAAACACAAGGAATCAAGAAACACACACGGAATCAAGACACACACGGAATCAAGACACACAAGGAATCAAGAAACAAAAGGAATCAAGAAACACACGGAATCAAGACACACACGGAATTAAGAAACACAAGGAATCAAGACACAAACGGAATCAAGACACACACGGAATCAAGAAACACAAGGAATGGACAGACGGAATCAAGACACACACGGAATCAAGAAACACAAGGAATCAAGGCACAGACGGAATCAAGACACACACGGAATCAAGACATACACGGAATCAAGGCACACTCGGAATCAAGAAACACAAGGAATCAAGGCACAGACGGAATCAAGACACACAAGGAATCAAGGCACATAAGGAATCAAGAAACACAAGGAATCAAGGCACAGACGGAATCAAGACACACACGGAATCAAGACACACGGAATCAACAAACACACGGAATCAAGACACACACGGAATCAACAAACACAAGGAATCAAGACACAAACGGAATCAAGACACACACGGAATCAAGAAACACAAGGAATCAAGGCACAGACGGAATCAAGACACACACGGAATCAAGACACACACGGAATCAAGACACGCACGGAATCAAGAAACACAAGGAATCAAGACACACACGGAATCAAGAAACACATGGAATCAAGACACACACAAGGAATCAAGGCACAGACGGAATCAAGACACACACGGAATCAAGACACACACGGAATCAAGAAACACATGGAATCAAGACACACACAAGGAATCAAGGCACAGACGGAATCAAGACACACACGGAATCAAGACACACACGGAATCAAGACACGCACGGAATCAAGACACGCACGGAATCAAGAAACACAAGGAATCAAGACACACACGGAATCAAGAAACACATGGAATCAAGACACACACGGAATCAAGAAACACAAGGAATCAAAACTCAACTCAAGACACATACACGGACAGAGATAAAAAAATTAAACATCTAAGGAATGTGGCGTTTTTTTGTTTGTTTTTATCAAAAAAACTGTTTTAAATTTGTCAACGTGAGAACTGCCAGAAGGTCAATCATCGGCTGTCCAGAGAATCTATCGAACCTGATGCTGCTACAGGAGAGGACAATATGTGCCCTGTAATTGCAACCGTTTCGACAGGCTCGAACGCAGGTCTATCCGGATTAAGAATATGTTCTATCCGACTTGGATAGAACATGTTCAAAGTAACATTTCTAACTTGTGTAAAGAAGAATGAACCTTTTTTTTCAACCTATGCGAGACAAATAATTGAATATGCAGCCCCAGCCTTTTTTCCAACAGAGCTGAGAGTTATGAGTTACATAACTTCTGGAAAACTACTTGAGCAATTGATTGATGGTTGAGAGGTGGGACCAAAGATCTGAATATCAAACCTAGCAAACACAACTAGGTGAATACAACTAGGTGAGAACAAACTTACAAAAACCCACAGTTGTAGATGCAAACTCCATTCATAATTTTAAAAGTTGATATGACAGGAAAATAGACCAGGAGTCATTGCTTTAAACAACCGGCGGCTATATTGTCAGCGTTCAAAAACTGATGCTCAGTCCTGCAAGTACAAATAGGTGAGTACACAGAAATATGAAACATGTGTGTGTTCCTTCTAGACTAACGATTCCTGGATCGAAACCCGGCCAGGCAGGACTGAAATTATTGGTAGCGTTTCCTATCACCTAATGCCTCTGTTCTCCTAGCAGTAAACAGGTATCCAGGAGTTGTGAGCTTCATGTAGGGTTGCATCCTAGTGAGGGTCAGTCAGGGTGTTCGATCTTGTGAGGTGGGTGTTGGTTAGATTAGGTTAGGTTAGGTTTGGTTAGGTTAGGTTAGGTTAGGTTAAGTTTGGTTAGGTTAGGTTAGGTTAGGTTAAGTTTGGTTAGGTTAGGTTAGGTTAGGTTAAGTTTGGTTAGGTTAGGTTTGGTTAGGTTAGGTTAGGTTAGGTTAGGTTAGGTTTAGGTTAGGTTAGGTTAGGTTAGGTTTGTTAGGTTAGGTTTGGTTAGGTTTAGGTTAGGTTAGGTTAGGTTAGTTAGGTTAGGTTAGGTTAGGTTAGGTTAGGTTAGGTTAGTTAGGTTAGGTTAGGTTTAGGTTAGGTTAGGTTAGGTTAGGTTAGGTTAGGTTAGGTTAGTTAGGTTAGGTTATGTTAGTTAGGTTAGGTTAGGTTAAGTTTGGTTAGGTTAGGTTAGGTTTGGTTAGGTTAGGTTACGTTAGTTAGGTTAGGTTAGGTTAAGTTTGGTTAGGTTAGGTTAGGTTAAGTTGGTTAGGTTAGGTTTGGTTAGGTTAGGTTAGGTTTAGGTTAGGTGAGGTTAAGTTTGGTTAGGTTAGGTTAGGTTAAGTTTGGTTAGGTTAGGTTTGGTTAGGTTAGGTTAGGTTTAGGTTAGGTTAGGTTAGGTTAGGTTAGGTTAGGTTAGGTTTAGGTTAGGTTAGGTTAGGTTTGTTAGGTTAGGTTTGGTTAGGTTTAGGTTAGGTTAGGTTAGTTAGGTTAGGTTTGGTTAGGTTTAGGTTAGGTTAGGTTAGGTTTGTTAGGTTAGGTTTAGGTTAGGTTAGGTTAGGTTAGGTTAGTTAGGTTAGGTTTGGTTAGGTTTAGGTTAGGTTAGGTTAGGTTAGTTAGGTTAGGTTAGGTTAGGTTAGGTTACATTAGTTAGGTTAGGTTAGGTTAGGTTTGGTTAGGTTTAGGTTAGGTTAGTTAGGTTAGGTTATGTTAGATTAGGTTAGGTTAGTTAGGTTAGGTTTGGTTAGGTTAGGTTACGTTATGTTAGTTAGGTTAGGTTAGATTAGTTAGGTTAGGTTAGTTAGGTTAGGTTGGGTTAGGTTAGTTAGGTTAGGTTTGGTTTGGTTAGCTTAGTTAGGTAAGTTAGGTAGATTGGGTTTAGGTGTAGGTTAGGTTAGATTTAGATTAGGTTAAGTTATATTAGGTTTGGTTTTAGATTGTGGTAGGTTATAGGTTAGGGTAGGGTATAGGTTAGGCTAGGTTAAGTTAGGAAATAGGCCAAGAGTTATTGCTATAAACAACCGACGGCTTAAAGGCAGACTCTAAGATTAACGCTCGATCCTCCTGGCACAAATAGGTGAGTACACATATATGTAACATGAATGATGTGTTCCTTCTCGACTCTCAATAAGGGATTCCAGGGTTCGAATCGCGGTCGGGTAGGGCTGTAATTGTTGGTAGCGTTTCCTATCACCCAATGCACCTGTTCACCTAGCAGTAAATAGGTATCCAGGAGTTAGTGAGCTACTAGCATCCTGTTGAGTGAGGGTTAGTTTAACCTTGTGGGGTGGGTGTTGGAGACCACTTTATAATCCTAACATGTATATATAGACTGCCTGACTGCCTGTCCCCCGACTCAAAGAAGTTATATGTATTGACTCAATAAAGCCTAAGAGAACATAATCCAAGGCCTAAGAGTAGTCATTCGTGCTTAGAAGAGGATTGTTTAGGTTTTATAAATAGCGGCGGGTGGCATTTATAAGTGATTTGTGCGAGATCAATGGCATCCAAACATTTCCATGTTGGTGCTATAGTCCACTTTTGGTTGGTTTGTTTGACTATAAGAACTATCATTAATGGAGAATTGGCTGGTATGTGTGAGTATCCTCCGCCGCAGTTACCATTATCATCACTCACTCACTCACTCACAAGTTATTGGTTACCACTTGTATGCAATAACAACGGCCATACTACCACTTAAAGGACACTGCTTCTCGTCCCATTAGCCAAGTTAAGCAACTTTCAATTTGGTTAGTAATTGGATGGGTAACCTGCCTGGTAACACCAACTGCTAGTACTGCTGATGGCATTCATATTTGGACAGTCCCTGTGGATCAGTGGTAAGGCACTCACCTCGCGCTTCTCAAGCGATTTCGCCTGGGTTCATATCCTGGCTGGCAGGTGAAGAGCGGATTGACTAGGCACCAATCCTTAACTTAACGATTCTCTTCACGAAGCAGTGAATGGGTACCTGGTTGTTAAACGGTTTGTCGGGTTGTGTTCCAGGGAAAATTAACAATGAGTTTGTGTGTACTCACCTAATTGTACTCACCTTATTGTGCTCGCGGGGGTTGAGCTCTGGCTCTTTGGTCTGCCTCTCAACCATCAATCAACAGGAGTACTGGTTCCTGAGCCTATTGGGCTCTATCATATCTACACTTGAAACTGTGTATGGAGTCAGCCTCCACCACATCACTTCCTAATGCATTCCATTTGTCAACTACTCTGACACTAAAAAAGTTCTTTCTAATATCTCTGTGGCTCATTTGGGCACTCAGTTTCCACCTGTGTCCCCTAGTACGTGTGCCCCTTGTTTTAAATAGCCTACCTTTATCTACCCTATCGATTCCCTTGAGAATCTTGAATGAGGTGATCATGTCCCCCTTAACTCTTCTGTCTTCCAACGAAGTGAGGTTTAATTCCCGTAGTCTCTCCTCGTAGCTCATACCTCTTAGCTCGGGTTCTAGTCTGGTGGCAAACCTTTGAACCTTTTCCAGTTTAGTCTTATGCTTGACTAGATGTGGACTCCATGCTGGAGCTGCATACTTGGGGATTGGTCTGACATATGTGGTATATAATGTTCTCAAAGATTCCTTTCAGTGTGTGTGTATTTTATAAGAAAGAGACACATAAACATGTGTGTGAATGAATATGTACACCAATTAATAGTGAATGGGCTGGCATGTGTGAGTATTAATGTATACTATGGGCCACACTCACTGAAATATGTTGTCTGTGTGTGTACATACGTGTAATTGGAGTGACTTATCCACGTGAATTTATCTGTGTGTGTATATATCCAATATGAGTGATCCTTGTCATAATTGTGACAGTTTCTGCAATTTGACTGTCGAGACTGTATGTATGTTTGTATATATGTGTGTGTGTGTGTGTGTGTGTGTGTGTGTCTGAATATATGTGTGTGTGTGTGTATATATATATGTGTGTGTGCGCGCGCGCGCACGAATGTCGCGCTCTGAAATATGTACCTATGATTATTAGAGTATACCATTCGAGAAAAAATGTCTAACTATTTATCGGTCCATTCTCTCTCTCTCTGTGCCGGCCTTCCTGCTAAAACTTGTCCACTCATTATGCTGTTGAATATCTATCTCCAATGGTCATTTACCATTAATTAATATATTATTAAGCAGATAAAGTCCTTTACAAATATCTTCATCTTTTAAAGCACATATCTTTCTTCTAACATGAATCACTATAACTCATGTACTTTCATCAGTTCCAAACACTTTTCTTATTCCTTCCTTAACATCTTTCCTTATATAACTTATCTCCACAAATTAATATCTTAATGATTAACTGGCAACTCCATGCCTTTCCCTCCCCCCTACCCCTCAGGCACCCCCTCTGCAGCTCCCTCGGCCCCCACCCCCCTACCAACACCCTACCCCGCAACCGAGGCCCAAATATAACTACCCCCATACCACAATTACCAGAGACCACCCCCGCCCCCTCCCCCGACCCCCGCCTAACAGAGAAAATGACCGCCACAACGCTATACTTACCCAGCCGAACCGTTCGTTCGCGTATGTACTATTTATTGTTGAAAAAACTTAGAATAAAACAAACCGGATTTTCATTCCCTAGTAAAACACATATATATATGTATACAAAACGAGGCCTAGATTAGCACATATTAGGTATTGGATTGCTTGTTTACCATTCACAAACTCATTTGGACACACACACACCACACTAAATATTAAATAATACATACCTTTAAACACACACACACACACACACACACACACACACGTCAGTTTGCCTAAATTCTCCAATATTCATTCATGAAACTGCCTCACTGGACTGCAACCTCATCGAATAAGCTGTCATGTATTTCTAACTCTCAACACAAACTCACAACTTCACACGTCAATCATTGCAAATGTTGATAAATAGACACTAACTAACCTTACTACGAGATATAAATACAAGTGCAAAATTTGATTCAGAAGGCAACTCCAGCGTGGCCTAGTCGGATAGAACATGTTCTTAATCCGGATAGACCTGCGTTCGAGCCTGTCGAAACGGTTGCAAGTACAGGGCACAGATTTATCTGTGTGTCCCTCCTGTAGGAGCATCAGTTTCGATAGATTCTCTGGATAGCTGAAGATTGATTGACTGACCCCTTGGAATGTGGGGAAGGGTTGAAATCCGGGGGCCACGGACGGATACCTGGATCCACTGACCTCGGGCAGGTCTTTCAATTCACCTGGATTTCAGGTGGGGAGAAGGGAGGCAATTTGGGTCGACACAAATAGCTTCCTGGACCCAAAACCCCAAAGACACCCAGACACACGGAATCAAGACGCACACGGCTGCAGGAGACACAAGGACTCAAGACACACGCGGAATCAAGACACACACGGACTCAAGACACACGCGGACTCAAGACACACACGGAATCAAGACTCGCGGACTCACGACACACGCGGAATCAAGACACACGCAGACTCAAGACACACGCGGAATCAAGACACACACGGACTCAAGACACACATGGACTCAAGACACAAACGGATTCAAGACACACGCGGACTCAAGACACACACGGAATCAAGACACACACGGACACTGACACGATCCCAAGGTGGAGATAAGGGAGGCAATTTGAGGGGACACAAATGGCATCCTGGACTCAATACCCCAGGGATAATGACATAGACACGGACACGGACACGGATACGGACACTCATAGACTCTAACGGACACGGACACACGGAATCAATACACGGACTCAAGACACACACGGACTCAAGACACACACAGAATCAAGACACACATGGACACTGACACGATCCCAAGGTGGAGATAAGGGAGGCAATTTGAGGGGACACAAATGGCATCCTGGACTCAAAACCCCAGGGATAATGGCACGAACACGGACACTAACTAACCTAACCTAAGACTCTGACGGACACGGGAACATACGGAATCAAGACACACTCAGGAGACACACACGAAATCAAGACACATAAGGAATCAAGGCACAGACCGAATCAAGAAACAAAAGGAATCAAGAAACACAAGGAATCAAGACACACACGGAATCAAGAAACACAAGGAATCAAGAAACACAAGGAATCAAGAAACACAAGGAATCAAGACAAACACGAAACCAAGAAACACAAGGAATCAAGAAACACAAGGAATCAAGAAACACAAGGAATCAAGACAAACACGAAACCAAGAAACACAAGGAATCAAGAAACACAAGGAATCAAGACACGCACGGAATCAAGACACACACGGAATCAAGACACGCACGGAATCAAGACACGCACGGAATCAAGACACACACGGAATCAAGACACGCACGGAATCAAGAAACACAAGGAATCAAGAAACACACGGAATCAAGAAACACAAGGAATCAAGAAACACAAGGAATCAAGAAACACAAGGAATCAAGACAAACACGGAATCAAGAAACACAAGGAATCAAGAAACACAAGGAATCAAGACACACACGGAATCAAGACACACACGAACACACAATCAAACACACAAGGAATCAAGAAACAAAAGGAATCAAGAAACACACGGAATCAAGACACACACGGAATTAAGAAACACAAGGAATCAAGACACAAACGGAATCAAGACACACACGGAATCAAGAAACACAAGGAATGGACAGACGGAATCAAGACACACACGGAATCAAGAAACACAAGGAATGGACAGACGGAATCAAGACACACACGGAATCAAGACATACACGGAATCAAGGCACACTCGGAATCAAGAAATACAAGGAATCAAGGCACAGACGGAATCAAGACACACAAGGAATCAAGGCACATAAGGAATCAAGAAACACAAGGAATCAAGGCACAGACGGAATCAAGACACACACGGAATCAAGACACACGGAATCAACAAACACACGGAATCAAGACACACACGGAATCAAGAAACACAAGGAATCAAGGCACAGACGGAATCAAGACACACACGGAATCAAGACACACGGAATCAAGACACGCACGGAATCAAGAAACACAAGGAATCAAGACACACACGGAATCAAGAAACACATGGAATCAAGACACACACGGAATCAAGAAACACAAGGAATCAAAACTCAACTCAAGACACATACACGGACAGAGATAAAAAATTTAAACATCTAAGGAATGTGGCGTTTTTTTGTTTTGTTTTTATCAAAAAAACTGTTTTAAATTTGTCAACGTGAGAACTGCCAGAAGGTCAATCATCGGCTGTCCAGAGAATCTATCGAACCTGATGCTGCTACAGGAGAGGACAATATGTGCCCTGTAATTGCAACCGTTTCGACAGGCTCGAACGCAGGTCTATCCGGATTAAGAATATGTTCTATCCGACTTGGATAGAACATGTTCAAAGTAACATTTCTAACTTGTGTAAAGAAGAATGAACCTTTTTTTTCAACCTATGCGAGACAAATAATTGAATATGCAGCCCCAGCCTTTTTTCCAACAGAGCTGAGAGTTATGAGTTACATAACTTCTGGAAAACTACTTGAGCAATTGATTGATGGTTGAGAGGTGGGACCAAAGATCTGAATATCAAACCTAGCAAACACAACTAGGTGAATACAACTAGGTGAGAACAAACTTACAAAAACCCACAGTTGTAGATGCAAACTCCATTCATAATTTTAAAAGTTGATATGACAGGAAAATAGACCAGGAGTCATTGCTTTAAACAACCGGCGGCTATATTGTCAGCGTTCAAAAACTGATGCTCAGTCCTGCAAGTACAAATAGGTGAGTACACAGAAATATGAAACATGTGTGTGTTCCTTCTAGACTAACGATTCCTGGATCGAAACCCGGCCAGGCAGGACTGAAATTATTGGTAGCGTTTCCTATCACCTAATGCCTCTGTTCTCCTAGCAGTAAACAGGTATCCAGGAGTTGTGAGCTTCATGTAGGGTTGCATCCTAGTGAGGGTCAGTCAGGGTGTTCGATCTTGTGAGGTGGGTGTTGGTTAGATTAGGTTAGGTTAGGTTTGGTTAGGTTAGGTTAGGTTTAGGTTAAGTTTGGTTAGGTTAGGTTAGGTTAGGTTAAGTTTGGTTAGGTTAGGTTAGGTTAGGTTAAGTTTGGTTAGGTTAGGTTTGGTTAGGTTAGGTTAGGTTAGGTTAGGTTAGGTTAGGTTTAGGTTAGGTTAGGTTAGGTTAGGTTTGTTAGGTTAGGTTTGGTTAGGTTTAGGTTAGGTTAGGTTAGGTTAGTTAGGTTAGGTTAGGTTAGGTTAGGTTAGGTTAGGTTAGTTAGGTTAGGTTAGGTTTAGGTTAGGTTAGGTTAGGTTAGGTTAGGTTAGTTAGGTTAGGTTACGTTAGTTAGGTTAGGTTAGGTTAAGTTTGGTTAGGTTAGGTTAGGTTAGGTTAGGTTACGTTAGTTAGGTTAGGTTAGGTTAAGTTTGGTTAGGTTAGGTTAGGTTAAGTTGGTTAGGTTAGGTTTGGTTATGTTAGGTTAGGTTTAGGTTAGGTGAGGTTAAGTTTGGTTAGGTTAGGTTAGGTTAAGTTTGGTTAGGTTAGGTTAGGTTAGGTTAGGTTAGGTTAGGTTTAGGTTAGGTTAGGTTAGGTTAGGTTAGGTTAGGTTAGGTTAGGATTAGGTTAGGTTAGGTTAGGTTTGTTAGGTTAGGTTTGGTTAGGTTTAGGTTAGGTTAGGTTAGTTAGGTTAGGTTTGGTTAGGTTTAGGTTAGGTTAGGTTAGGTTTGTTAGGTTAGGTTTAGGTTAGGTTAGGTTAGGTTAGGTTAGTTAGGTTTAGGTTTGGTTAGGTTTAGGTTAGGTTAGGTTAGGTTAGTTAGGTTAGGTTAGGTTAGGTTAGGTTACGTTAGTTAGGTTAGGTTAGGTTAGGTTTGGTTAGGTTTAGGTTAGGTTAGTTAGGTTAGGTTATGTTAGATTAGGTTAGGTTAGTTAGGTTAGGTTTGGTTAGGTTAGGTTACGTTACGTTAGTTAGGTTAGGTTAGATTAGTTAGGTTAGGTTAGTTAGGTTAGGTTAGGTTAGGTTAGGTTAGGTTCGTTAGGTTAGGTTTGGTTTGGTTAGCTTAGTTAGGTAAGTTAGGTAGATTGGGTTTAGGTGTAGGTTAGGTTAGATTTAGATTAGGTTAAGTTATATTAGGTTTGGTTTTAGATTGTGGTAGGTTATAGGTTAGGGTAGGGTATAGGTTAGGCTAGGTTAAGTTAGGAAATAGGCCAAGAGTTATTGCTATAAACAACCGACGGCTTAAAGGCAGGACTCTAAGATTAACGCTCGATCCTCCTGGCACAAATAGGTGAGTACACATATATGTAACATGAATGATGTGTTCCTTCTCGACTCTCAATAAGGGATTCCAGGGTTCGAATCGCGGTCGGGTAGGGCTGTAATTGTTGGTAGCGTTTCCTATCACCCAATGCACCTGTTCACCTAGCAGTAAATAGGTATCCAGGAGTTAGTGAGCTACTAGCATCCTGTTGAGTGAGGGTTAGTTTAACCTTGTGGGGTGGGTGTTGGAGACCACTTTATAATCCTAACATGTATATATAGACTGCCTGTCCCCCGACTCAAAGAAGTTATATGTATTGACTCAATGAAGCCTAAGAGAACATAATCCAAGGCCTAAGAGTAGTCATTCGTGCTTAGAAGAGGATTGTTTAGGTTTTATAAATAGCGGCGGGTGGCATTTATAAGTGATTTGTGCGAGATCAATGGCATCCAAACATTTCCATGTTGGTGCTATAGTCCACTTTTGGTTGGTTTGTTTGACTATAAGAACTATCATTAATGGAGAATTGGCTGGTATGTGTGAGTATCCTCCGCCGCAGTTACCATTATCATCACTCACTCACTCACAAGTTATTGGTTACCACTTGTATGCAATAACAACGGCCATACTACCACTTAAAGGACACTGCTTCTCGTCCCATTAGCCAAGTTAAGCAACTTTCAATTTGGTTAGTAATTGGATGGGTAACCTGCCTGGTAACACCAACTGCTAGTACTGCTGATGGCATTCATATTTGGACAGTCCCTGTGGATCAGTGGTAAGGCACTCACCTCGCGCTTCTCAAGCGATTTCGCCTGGGTTCATATCCTGGCTGGCAGGGGAAGACCGGATTGACTAGGCACCAATCCTTAACTTAACGATTCTCTTCACGAAGCAGTGAATGGGTACCTGGTTGTTAAACGGTTTGTCGGGTTGTGTTCCAGGGAAAATTAACAATGAGTTTGTGTGTACTCACCTAATTGTACTCACCTTATTGTGCTTGCGGGGGTTGAGCTCTGGCTCTTTGGTCTGCCTCTCAACCGTCAATCAACAGGAGTACTGGTTCCTGAGCCTATTGGGCTCTATCATATCTACACTTGAAACTGTGTATGGAGTCAGCCTCCACCACATCACTTCCTAATGCATTCCATTTGTCAACTACTCTGACACTAAAAAAGTTCTTTCTAATATCTCTGTGGCTCATTTGGGCACTCAGTTTCCACCTGTGTCCCCTAGTACGTGTGCCCCTTGTTTTAAATAGCCTACCTTTATCTACCCTATCGATTCCCTTGAGAATCTCGAATGTGGTGATCATGTCCCCCTTAACTCTTCTGTCTTCCAACGAAGTGAGGTTTAATTCCCGTAGTCTCTCCTCGTAGCTCATACCTCTTAGCTCGGGTTCTAGTCTGGTGGCAAACCTTTGAACCTTTTCCAGTTTAGTCTTATGCTTGACTAGATGTGGACTCCATGCTGGAGCTGCATACTTGGGGATTGGTCTGACATATGTGGTATATAATGTTCTCAAAGATTCCTTTCAGTGTGTGTGTATTTTATAAGAAAGAGACACATAAACATGTGTGTGAATGAATATGTACACCAATTAATAGTGAATGGGCTGGCATGTGTGAGTATTAATGTATACTATGGGCCACACTCACTGAAATATGTTGTCTGTGTGTGTACATACGTGTAATTGGAGTGACTTATCCACGTGAATTTATCTGTGTGTGTATATATCCAATATGAGTGATCCTTGTCATAATTGTGACAGTTTCTGCAATATGACTGTCGAGACTGTATGTATGTTTGTATATATGTGTGTGTGTGTGTGTGTGTGTGTGTGTGTGTGTGTGTATATATGTGTGTGTGTGTGTATATATATGTGTGTGTGTGTGTATATATATATGTGTGTGTGCGCGCGCGCGCACGAATGTCGCGCTCTGAAATATGTACCTATGATTATTAGAGTATACCATTCGAGAAAAAATGTCTAACTATTTATCGGTCCATTCTCTCTCTCTGTGCCGGCCTTCCTGCTAAAACTTGTCCACTCATTATGCTGTTGAATATCTATCTCCAATGGTCATTTACCATTAATTAATATATTATTAAGCAGATAAAGTCCTTTACAAATATCTTCATCTTTTAAAGCACATATCTTTCTTCTAACATGAATCACTATAACTCATATACTTTCATCAGTTCCAAACACTTTTCTTATTCCTTCCTTAACATCTTTCCTTATATAACCTATCTCCACAAATTAATATCTTAATGATTAACTGGCAACTCCATGCCTTTAACTCAGGCCCCCCCTCTGCAGCTCCCTCGGCCCCCACCCCCCTACCAACACCCTACCCCGCAACCGAGGCCCAAATATAACTACCCCCATACCACAATTACCAGAGACCACCCCCGCCCCCTCCCCCGACCCCTGCCTAACAGAGAAAATGACCGCCACAACGCTATACTTACCCAGCCGAACCGTTCGTTCGCGTATGTACTATTTATTGTTGAAAAAACTTAGAATAAAACAAACCGGATTTTCATTCCCTAGTAAAACACAAATATATATGTATACAAAACGAGGCCTAGATTAGCACATATTAGGTATTGGATTGCTTGTTTACCATTCACAAACTCATTTGGACACACACACACCACACTAAATATTAAATAATACATACCTTTAAACACACACACACACACACACACACACACGTCAGTTTGCCTAAATTCTCCAATATTCATTCATGAAACTGCCTCACTGGACTGCAACCTCATCGAATAAGCTGTCATGTATTTCTAACTCTCAACACAAACTCACAACTTCACACGTCAATCATTGCAAATGTTGATAAATAGACACTAACTAACCTTACTACGAGATATAAATACAAGTGCAAAATTTGATTCAGAAGGCAACTCCAGCGTGGCCTAGTCGGATAGAACATGTTCTTAATCCGGATAGACCTGCGTTCGAGCCTGTCGAAACGGTTGCAAGTACAGGGCACAGATTTATCTGTGTGTCCCCTCCTGTAGGAGCATCAGTTTCGATAGATTCTCTGGATAGCTGAAGATTGATTGACTGACCCCTTGGAATGTGGGGAAGGGTTGAAATCCGGGGGCCCACGGACGGATACCTGGATCCACTGACCTCGGGCAGGTCTTTCAATTCACCTGGATTTCAGGTGGGGAGAAGGGAGGCAATTTGGGTCGACACAAATAGCTTCCTGGACCCAAAACCCCAAAGACACCCAGACACACGGAATCAAGACGCACACGGCTGCAGGAGACACAAGGACTCAAGACACACGCGGAATCAAGACACACACGGACTCAAGACACACGCGGACTCAAGACACACACGGAATCAAGACTCGCGGACTCAAGACACACGCGGAATCAAGACACACGCAGACTCAAGACACACGCGGAATCAAGACACACACGGACTCAAGACACACATGGACACTGACACGATCCCAAGGTGGAGATAAGGGAGGCAATTTGAGGGGACACAAATGGCATCCTGGACTCAATACCCCAGGGATAATGACATAGACACGGACACGGACACGGATACGGACACTCATAGACTCTAACGGACACGGACACACGGAATCAATACACGGACTCAAGACACACACGGACTCAAGACACACACAGAATCAAGACACACATGGACACTGACACGATCCCAAGGTGGAGATAAGGGAGGCAATTTGAGGGGACACAAATGGCATCCTGGACTCAAAACCCCAGGGATAATGGCACGAACACGGACACTAACTAACCTAACCTAAGACTCTGACGGACACGGGAACATACGGAATCAAGACACACGCGGAAACAAGACACACTCAGGAGACACACACGAAATCAAGACACATAAGGAATCAAGGCACAGACCGAATCAAGAAACAAAAGGAATCAAGAAACACAAGTAATCAAGACACACACGGAATCAAGAAACACAAGGAATCAAGAAACACAAGGAATCAAGAAACACAAGGAATCAAGACAAACACGAAACCAAGAAACACAAGGAATCAAGAAACACAAGGAATCAAGAAACACAAGGAATCAAGACAAACACGAAACCAAGAAACACAAGGAATCAAGAAACACAAGGAATCAAGACACGCACGGAATCAAGACACACACGGAATCAAGACACGCACGGAATCAAGACAAACACGGAATCAAGAAACACAAGGAATCAAGAAACACACGGAATCAAGAAACACAAGTAATCAAGAAACACAAGGAATCAAGACACAAACGGAATCAAGACACACACGGAATCAAGACACAAACGGAATCAAGACACACACGGAATCAAGAAACACAAGGAATCAAGAAACACACGGAATCAAGAAACACAAGAAATCAAGACACAAACGGAATCAAGACACACACGGAATCAAGAAACACAAGGAATCAAGGCACAGACGGAATCAAGACACACACGGAATCAAGACACGCACGGAATCAAGAAACACAAGGAATCAAGAAACACACGGAATCAAGAAACACAAGGAATCAAGAAACACAAGGAATCAAGAAACACAAGGAATCAAGACAAACACGGAATCAAGAAACACAAGGAATCAAGAAACACAAGGAATCAAGACACACACGGAATCAAGACACACACAGAATCAAGACACACAAGGAATCAAGAAACAAAAGGAATCAAGAAACACACGGAATCAAGACACACACGGAATTAAGAAACACAAGGAATCAAGACACAAACGGAATCAAGACACACACGGAATCAAGAAACACAAGGAATGGACAGACGGAATCAAGACACACACGGAATCAAGAAACACAAGGAATCAAGGCACAGACGGAATCAAGACACACACGGAATCAAGACATACACGGAATCAAGGCACACTCGGAATCAAGAAACACAAGGAATCAAGGCACAGACGGAATCAAGACACACAAGGAATCAAGGCACATAAGGAATCAAGAAACACCAGGAATCAAGGCACAGACGGAATCAAGACACACACGGAATCAAGACACACGGAATCAACAAACACACGGAATCAAGACACACACGGAATCAACAAACACAAGGAATCAAGACACAAACGGAATCAAGACACACACGGAATCAAGAAACACAAGGAATCAAGGCACAGACGGAATCAAGACACACACGGAATCAAGACACACACGGAATCAAGACACGCACGGAATCAAGAAACACAAGGAATCAAGACACACACGGAATCAAGAAACAAATGGAATCAAGACACACACGGAATCAAGAAACACAAGGAATCAAAACTCAACTCAAGACACATACACGGACAGAGATAAAAAATTTAAACATCTAAGGAATGTGGCGTTTTTTTGTTTTGTTTTTATCAAAAAAACTGTTTTAAATTTGTCAACGTGAGAACTGCCAGAAGGTCAATCATCGGCTGTCCAGAGAATCTATCGAACCTGATGCTGCTACAGGAGAGGACAATATGTGCCCTGTAATTGCAACCGTTTCGACAGGCTCGAACGCAGGTCTATCCGGATTAAGAATATGTTCTATCCGACGTGGATAAAACATGTTCAAAGTAACATTTCTAACTTGTGTAAAGAAGAATGAACCTTTTTTTTCAACCTATGTGAGACAAATAATTGAATATGCAGCCCCAGCCTTTTTTCCAACAGAGCTGAGAGTTATGAGTTACATAACTTCTGGAAAACTACTTGAGCAATTGATTGATGGTTGAGAGGTGGGACCAAAGATCTGAATATCAAACCTAGCAAACACAACTAGGTGAATACAACTAGGTGAGAACAAACTTACAAAAACCCACAGTTGTAGATGCAAACTCCATTCATAATTTTAAAAGTTGATATGACAGGAAAATAGACCAGGAGTCATTGCTTTAAACAACCGGCGGCTATATTGTCAGCGTTCAAAAACTGATGCTCAGTCCTGCAAGTACAAATAGGTGAGTACACAGAAATATGAAACATGTGTGTGTTCCTTCTAGACTAACGATTCCTGGATCGAAACCCGGCCAGGCAGGACTGAAATTATTGGTAGCGTTTCCTATCACCTAATGCCTCTGTTCTCCTAGCAGTAAACAGGTATCCAGGAGTTGTGAGCTTCATGTAGGGTTGCATCCTAGTGAGGGTCAGTCAGGGTGTTCGATCTTGTGAGGTGGGTGTTGGTTAGATTAGGTTAGGTTAGGTTTGGTTAGGTTAGGTTAGGTTTAGGTTAAGTTTGGTTAGGTTAGGTTAGGTTAGGTTAAGTTTGGTTAGGTTAGGTTAGGTTAGGTTAAGTTTGGTTAGGTTAGGTTTGGTTAGGTTAGGTTAGGTTAGGTTAGGTTTAGGTTAGGTTAGGTTAGGTTAGGTTAGGTTTGGTTAGGTTTAGGTTAGGTTAGGTTAGGTTAGTTAGGTTAGGTTAGGTTAGGTTAGGTTAGGTTAGGTTAGTTAGGTTAGGTTAGGTTTAGGTTAGGTTAGGTTAGGTTAGGTTAGTTAGGTTAGGTTACGTTAGTTAGGTTAGGTTAGGTTAAGTTTGGTTAGGTTAGGTTAGGTTACGTTAGGTTACGTTAGTTAGGTTAGGTTAGGTTAAGTTTGGTTAGGTTAGGTTAAGTTGGTTAGGTTAGGTTTGGTTAGGTTAGGTTTAGGTTAGGTGAGGTTAAGTTTGGTTAGGTTAGGTTAGGTTAAGTTTGGTTAGGTTAGGTTTGGTTAGGTTAGGTTAGGTTAGGTTTAGGTTAGGTTAGGTTAGGTTAGGTTAGGTTAGGTTAGGTTAGGTTTAGGTTAGGTTAGGTTAGGTTTGTTAGGTTAGGTTTGGTTAGGTTTAGGTTAGGTTAGGTTAGTTAGGTTAGGTTTGGTTATTTTTAGGTTAGGTTAGGTTAGGTTTGTTAGGTTAGGTTTAGGTTAGGTTAGGTTAGGTTAGTTAGGTTAGGTTTGGTTAGGTTTAGGTTAGGTTAGGTTAGGTTAGTTAGGTTAGGTGAGGTTAGGTTAGGTTACGTTAGTTAGGTTAGGTTAGGTTAGGTTTGGTTAGGTTTAGGTTAGGTTAGTTAGGTTAGGTTATGTTAGATTAGGTTAGGTTAGTTAGGTTAGGTTTGGTTAGGTTAGGTTACGTTACGTTAGTTAGGTTAGGTTAGATTAGTTAGGTTAGGTTAGTTAGGTTAGGTTAGGTTAGGTTAGGTTAGTTAGGTTAGGTTTGGTTTGGTTAGCTTAGTTAGGTAAGTTAGGTAGATTGGGTTTAGGTGTAGGTTAGGTTAGATTTAGATTAGGTTAAGTTATATTAGGTTTGGTTTTAGATTGTGGTAGGTTATAGGTTAGGGTAGGGTATAGGTTAGGCTAGGTTAAGTTAGGAAATAGGCCAAGAGTTATTGCTATAAACAACCGACGGCTTAAAGGCAGACTCTAAGATTAACGCTCGATCCTCCTGGCACAAATAGGTGAGTACACATATATGTAACATGAATGATGTGTTCCTTCTCGACTCTCAATAAGGGATTCCAGGGTTCGAATCGCGGTCGGGTAGGGCTGTAATTGTTGGTAGCGTTTCCTATCACCCAATGTACCTGTTCACCTAGCAGTAAATAGGTATCCAGGAGTTAGTGAGCTACTAGCATCCTGTTGAGTGAGGGTTAGTTTAACCTTGTGGGGTGGGTGTTGGAGACCACTTTATAATCCTAACATGTATATATAGACTGCCTGACTGCCTGTCCCCCGACTCAAAGAAGTTATATGTATTGACTCAATGAAGCCTAAGAGAACATAATCCAAGGCCTAAGAGTAGTCATTCGTGCTTAGAAGAGGATTGTTTAGGTTTTATAAATAGCGGCGGGTGGCATTTATAAGTGATTTGTGCGAGATCAATGGCATCCAAACATTTCCATGTTGGTGCTATAGTCCACTTTTGGTTGGTTTGTTTGACTATAAGAACTATCATTAATGGAGAATTGGCTGGTATGTGTGAGTATCCTCCGCCGCAGTTACCATTATCATCACTCACTCACTCACAAGTTATTGGTTACCACTTGTATGCAATAACAACGGCCATACTACCACTTAAAGGACACTGCTTCTCGTCCCATTAGCCAAGTTAAGCAACTTTCAATTTGGTTAGTAATTGGATGGGTAACCTGCCTGGTAACACCAACTGCTAGTACTGCTGATGGCATTCATATTTGGACAGTCCCTGTCGATCAGTGGTAAGGCACTCACCTCGCGCTTCTCAAGCGATTTCGCCTGGGTTCATATCCTGGCTGGCAGGGGAAGAGCGGATTGACTAGGCACCAATCCTTAACTTAACGATTCTCTTCACGAAGCAGTGAATGGGTACCTGGTTGTTAAACGGTTTGTCGGGTTGTGTTCCAGGGAAAATTAACAATGAGTTTGTGTGTACTCACCTAATTGTACTCACCTTATTGTGCTTGCGGGGGTTGAGCTCTGGCTCTTTGGTCTGCCTCTCAACCGTCAATCAACAGGAGTACTGGTTCCTGAGCCTATTGGGCTCTATCATATCTACACTTGAAACTGTGTATGGAGTCAGCCTCCACCACATCACTTCCTAATGCATTCCATTTGTCAACTACTCTGACACTAAAAAAGTTCTTTCTAATATCTCTGTGGCTCATTTGGGCACTCAGTTTCCACCTGTGTCCCCTAGTATGTGTGCCCCTTGTTTTAAATAGCCTACCTTTATCTACCCTATCGATTCCCTTGAGAATCTTGAATGTGGTGATCATGTCCCCTTAACTCTTCTGTCTTCCAACGAAGTGAGGTTTAATTCCCGTAGTCTCTCCTCGTAGCTCATACCTCTTAGCTCGGGTTCTAGTCTGGTGGCAAACCTTTGAACCTTTTCCAGTTTAGTCTTATGCTTGACTAGATGTGGACTCCATGCTGGAGCTGCATACTTGGGGATTGGTCTGACATATGTGGTATATAATGTTCTCAAAGATTCCTTTCAGTGTGTGTGTATTTTATAAGAAAGAGACACATAAACATGTGTGTGAATGAATATGTACACCAATTAATAGTGAATGGGCTGGCATGTGTGAGTATTAATGTATACTATGGGCCACACTCACTGAAATATGTTGTCTGTGTGTGTACATACGTGTAATTGGAGTGACTTATCCACGTGAATTTATCTGTGTGTGTATATATCCAATATGAGTGATCCTTGTCATAATTGTGACAGTTTCTGCAATTTGACTGTCGAGACTGTATGTATGTTTGTATATATGTGTGTGTGTGTGTGTGTGTGTGTGTGTGTGTGTATATATGTGTGTGTGTGTGTATATATATATGTGTGTGTGCGCGCGCGCGCACGAATGTCGCGCTCTGAAATATGTACCTATGATTATTAGAGTATACCATTCGAGAAAAATGTCTAACTATTTATCGGTCCATTCTCTCTCTCTGTGCCGGCCTTCCTGCTAAAACTTGTCCACTCATTATGCTGTTGAATATCTATCTCCAATGGTCATTTACCATTAATTAATATATTATTAAGCAGATAAAGTCCTTTACAAATATCTTCATCTTTTAAAGCACATATCTTTCTTCTAACATGAATCACTATAACTCATATACTTTCATCAGTTCCAAACACTTTTCTTATTCCTTCCTTAACATCTTTCCTTATATAACCTATCTCCACAAATTAATATCTTAATGATTAACTGGCAACTCCATGCCTTTCCCTCCCCCCTACCCCTCAGGCACCCCCTCTGCAGCTCCCTCGGCCCCCACCCCCCTACCAACACCCTACCCCGCAACCGAGGCCCAAATATAACTACCCCCATACCACAATTACCATAGACCACCCCCGCCCCCTCCCCCGACCCCCGCCTAACAGAGAAAATGACCGCCACAACGCTATACTTACCCAGCCGAACCGTTCGTTCGCGTATGTACTATTTATTGTTGAAAAAACTTAGAATAAAACAAACCGGATTTTCATTCCCTAGTAAAACACATATATATATGTATACAAAACGAGGCCTAGATTAGCACATATTAGGTATTGGATTGCTTGTTTACCATTCACAAACTCATTTGGACACACACACACCACACTAAATATTAAATAATACATACCTTTAAACACACACACACACACACACACACACACACGTCAGTTTGCCTAAATTCTCCAATATTCATTCATGAAACTGCCTCACTGGACTGCAACCTCATCGAATAAGCTGTCATGTATTTCTAACTCTCAACACAAACTCACAACTTCACACGTCAATCATTGCAAATGTTGATAAATAGACACTAACTAACCTTACTACGAGATATAAATACAAGTGCAAAATTTGATTCAGAAGGCAACTCCAGCGTGGCCTAGTCGGATAGAACATGTTCTTAATCCGGATAGACCTGCGTTCGAGCCTGTCGAAACGGTTGCAAGTACAGGGCACAGATTTATCTGTGTGTCCCCTCCTGTAGGAGCATCAGTTTCGATAGATTCTCTGGATAGCTGAAGATTGATTGACTGACCCCTTGGAATGTGGGGAAGGGTTGAAATCCGGGGGCCCACGGACGGATACCTGGATCCACTGACCTCGGGCAGGTCTTTCAATTCACCTGGATTTCAGGTGGGGAGAAGGGAGGCAATTTGGGTCGACACAAATAGCTTCCTGGACCCAAAACCCCAAAGACACCCAGACACACGGAATCAAGACGCACACGGCTGCAGGAGACACAAGGACTCAAGACACACGCGGAATCAAGACACACACGGACTCAAGACACACGCGGACTCAAGACACACACGGAATCAAGACTCGCGGACTCAAGACACACGCGGAATCAAGACACACGCAGACTCAAGACACACGCGGAATCAAGACACACACGGACTCAAGACACACATGGACTCAAGACACAAACGGATTCAAGACACACGCGGACTCAAGACACACACGGAATCAAGACACACACGGGCACTGACACGATCCCAAGGTGGAGATAAGGGAGGCAATTTGAGGGGACACAAATGGCATCCTGGACTCAATACCCCAGGGATAATGACATAGACACGGACACGGACACGGATACGGACACTCATAGACTCTAACGGACACGGACACACGGAATCAATACACGGACTCAAGACACACACGGACTCAAGACACACACAGAATCAAGACACACATGGACACTGACACGATCCCAAGGTGGAGATAAGGGAGGCAATTTGAGGGGACACAAATGGCATCCTGGACTCAAAACCCCAGGGATAATGGCACGAACACGGACACTAACTAACCTAACCTAAGACTCTGACGGACACGGGAACATACGGAATCAAGACACACGCGGAAACAAGACACACTCAGGTGTAACACAAGTTAGGATTTCCTCTCTCTTTACTTCCTTCTTTCTACTCCCTCTACCCGTATTCTTACTTTTATTTCTAAACCAAGGGACTCCAAAACTTTTACCAAAGCCAACTCCACGCCACGTGGTCCTAAGACGATTGACCGACTTAGGATTCTACACCCAGTATGACGTGACCTAAGCTCTGAACAAAACCCTAGAGTCACCTCTGCTGCCACCACCAGACCAGTAATACAAGAGCAATGATCGAGGTCTGGATCGATCACGCTAATTAATCAACCTAGGGGCTTGATCCCCACTATAAACGATGACCTTGAGTGTGGAATAAATTACACGGTAATGATAATTCCGATTCGATGTTAGAATCGGCGCCCAATGCAACTCTGCCTCGTGTGGACCACGTGACCAGGACAAGTATACACATAAAACACATGGAAACAATAAAATGCAAATTAATAACAAATTTAATTTATTAAAAGAAAACTAAAACAAAATCTAAATATGTTCACTCCCTATCACTTTAACACTCCCTACTTGACCTGAGTGGCAAATGAGACTATTTCTATACTTAACAATAGCAACTATACCTTGGGCGACCACAGCTCTAGGTGTTGGGGCTGTTCTTGGGGAGAGGTAAGATGTTGACCTCTTATCCCAGCTGCTTCCGTGACCACACTGATCTTTTCCTTGTCTGGACTACCCCAGACAGAGTATTGTATTGTTCCGCATCGCTTACCCAGTTACTTTAGCAAGGTTAAGTTATAACAATTAAACTCTGTTGTACTTAATTGATCCAGACTGGTTGAATTATTTTACTGAATTAAATTACAAACATCTAACGGCAGAGCTGTTCCCGATCACAAAAATGGTTATTAAAACTTTGAGAAATATTAGACCTGTCAACCCCTGATGACCTATGACCGCCGGTCATTCCGCTTTAAAAGTTAGATCTGATTCGTGACGTCACTGATGGTGACTTAAACTCAATAATTAGAATACTCTTGATATTGTATCCAGTACTATTATACAATACAATTTTAATGCAAAATGAATAAAGGCTAATTTTCTCTAAATTACTGAATACTATAGGATGATTCATTTACGCAGATATGAACAAAGCGTCGGTTATTTCCACCGCGAATTCCCCTGGGGGTCAGGTCACCATGCGGCTCAGCTTCCCATTCTCTTTTGTCGATAAACCACTCTGAATAATTCTTACAACAGCCTAGTTTGTTACAACCCCCCCGCACAAGCACTTAGTAAACCTTGTTAATTTGTTAAAATTCACGAGGTTTAGTATCCAAACCCACAATTCACTCATGCCACAAACAAAAGCTAACCTAACTAATAAAATTTGACAAATAATAGTCCAACATCATAATGAACATGTTCATATTTCATAAATTTCTCAGCTGTCAACTGACAGCAATCCTCCAATATCAGGAAACATACATCCTACCCTTACTGACATAGCTAAATAACATGTCCCTACTCTACCATCAAAAACTAGCTATTAAACTCTCTTGGCTCTTCACTAGCCAAGTCCATGTGTCCTCTAGAGCCGGCCACACCGTGCTCAAACAAACATTAAAGTTATATCATCAGACTGAACTTTCAGTCATCCGGGAGCGTACTACAGAACTATCAGGTTCACATCCGTGTACTAACCACTCCCCCCTCAATGTCAACCTTGACATGCTAAGGAACACACCTAACGTTTATTACATGTATCTAAAAATAAAAATTCCTATACTATATCACAGGTTTCAGCTGACTGTACAGCCAAGTGTTCTCACTCACTAGAAGTGTCAATGTTTATATTGGTCCGCCTCTCCTGTGTTCAAACATTCTGCAAAAAATAGCACAACATAATTTTCCATAACCGTTTGTTCTGGGCTGAGACAATTACACAGGGGCTTCGATTTTGATTACTGACCAATTTATAGAGTAAAATTTTCATATATTATACCAGAATTATTTTAAATCTGTTTTTCAACATTTAAAAGTATTGATTCTAAATCTCTTTTTCAACATTTAAACAAAAGTGTCCAGATGTTCTTTACACAGATGTTCAGAGCCAACTTTGTTGTTTGTATCAATTGTTCATATTGAGTAATCGAAAAAAAAAATCGATGCTGCTGGATGCTGAATGTAGTCGCTGACGATGACGGTGTCGATCTTGCTTCTTCTCATGTGTAGACATCAATACCTGGTCCTCTTGTACTCCCATCCGGTACTCTTGAATGACGACAGAGTGTAGTAGAGCGGAGTGCCAAGTGACAGCTGTAGAATACTGTTACTTCGGCCATTAATCTTGCTCTCGACAGTCCACACGCCTTCATATCAATCACAGTTCACACGGTAGTCGTGATGTTAAACTTGACGTCGCAGATGACCACAGCAGAGCAGAACTGGATGTACCAACGGTGTCTCCTAGCAGGAGTGATGTTAGAAGGTCGTAGAGGCGGGTTGCTTGTTTGCAGAACAGGTGAATCTCGTCTTCCATCATTGCTCACGTCATCTCAGGCGTTTCTTGATGTCACCAGGTTACTAGGCCGTAAACACCAACTGTGCATACCCTCGTACCGCCGACTTTAGGCCAAAGGAGACAATTTTGCGACCTTCTATTGGCGAGTCCCGGTACTCTGTAGGGAAACCGTGCCTTCCACCTGTGACCGCCTTACTTCTGCTTTCTTGTTACTTCAGATGACGTAATCATTAATCTTCCGGCGAAATTCTTGAGTACTGCTACGTGCTTTCCATTTCTTGACCTCTCCTCCAACACTGCTGGAATGACTGCAGTCTTGATGACGCAGCAGGTGGGTAGTGGTGATCTCGAGACAGCTACCCCGGCGTTGTATGGCACCTCCGGTGACTGCTATAATGTGGACAGCTCGCTGGCCCTGACAACCTCGTTAGTGACGTGAGGCGTCGGCCGGGTGACTCTTGGACAGTCACTCATCCCCAAAGTAACTGATGTATGGGTTACTGGGTCTAGTGGGGGGAGGGCTTTGTGTAACGTGCCTCCCCCCTCGGTCTTTACAGACAAGGGTTCACGTGTGGCTGGAACAACTGGGTCGGTGTACCAATCAGACCTGGGAACAGACAGACACAACACAGCGGAAGCATAGATATACTCTGGGTTTGGTGGAGGTGGAACCCCAGAGCACGGTAAAAGTTGCTACCTGAGTCAAGTATAGACATAGTACATCTCATTGCCTTTACAGGAAAATCTAATGAATACTAAATTATACTAACCAAGGAAGTTACTTTACTGTATAGCGCGAGATCTCGTCACCATAGGGTGGCGAGACTGCACCTGACTACTGATGAGCGATGACAGAGGGTCATCCTCATCTTCTGACTCGTCGGTGAAGCCATGAGTCAGCACTGCTGAGTCAGGAACTAGACCCGCTGAAGGCAGTTCTAATTCCTCTCTAGCATGATAATGTTTCAATTTATTCACGTGAATTGTCCTTTCCACCTGGTCCTCGAACACTCCTTTTATAACAAGATTAACCGGCCCCGCCCTTTTAATTACTCTATAGGGTCCTCGCCACCTCGGAGCTAGTTTCCTGCTCTGATTGGCGGGCGCAGCCTCATTCACTCTCAATACGAGGCTTCCTTCCTTCAACTCAAGAGGGCGCACTTTCTTGTCATAAAAATGAGCATACCGAGTCCGTGCCTTCTTGGACGCTTCAGCTGCAATATTCCATGCATTTCTCATTTTTCCAAGGACCTCTGAAGGATAGTCCTCCCCGTATGCAACATTATGTCTGTTAAGCAGACCTGAGGGGAAATTGCATGAATTACCAGTAAACAAATGAAGTGGTTGGGTGTTAATTGATTGGTGGATGGCAGTATTCAAGGCGAACTGAACATAGGGTAGGTGTTCATCCCAGGTGTTTGCATCATGTTCAGCAAGGATTGCAAGCATATCCTTGACTGAACGATTAGTCCGTTCCGTCATTCCGTTTGCTTGTGGGTGGTAGGCCGTTGTAAAAGCCGAAGTTGTCTCTAAAATCTTACAAACTTCTCTAAATATATTCCCATTGAATTCTTGACCCCGGTCAGAGACTAAAACTTTAGGAGGTCCGAATACAGTAACGAACCTACGCAAGAATGCATCTGCAACCGTACGAGAATCCTTCTGAGGTAATGCAACTAGTGTAGTGTATCTAGACAGATGGTCAACTAGCACCAACACATATCTATTTCCTGAATGACTGTGGTGTAAATCAATCAGATCGGCCCCCACACGATCTAACGGTTCACGAATTTCAGGAAATTCCTGAAGTGGGGCTTGTACCTTAAGGGTACCTTTCCTCCTCTGGCAACGAGGGCACGACTTCACGAAATTGATTACCTCAGAAAGTAATCCTGGAAAATAAAATAGAGACTTTGCTTTTAAGTGCGTTTTAAAGATCCCCGGATGCCCTGCAATTTTTGAAGCATGCGCAAGCTTTAACGCTGATGACCGCAACGCGTCCGGAATAACTAGCTGAAATACTGCCCTATCATTCTGGCTATTAACATAATACAGGACGCCCTGTTTCATTTCAAAATCATGTATAGGTAAATTCTTTTTCTTTTTGGGGTATTTTCCTCCCTCTAAATACTCAATAATCTCTTTCCATCTAGGCTCGCTCATCTGGTATTCTCTCATTTTATCTGATGGAATGGTTTCAATGTTTTCATTAATTTGAACTGCCGCTATATTTCTACTTAGCGTATCTGGCACAACATGTGCTGGACCAGGCTTGTACAAGATCTGGAATGAGTGGGCCGAAAGTTCGTGAGACCAGCGTGACATTCGTGGGCATTTTGTTCGCTTCTTAAATATGTGTGTTAACGCTCGATGGTCTGAGTAGATTACAAAATGCCGCTGAAATAGGTAAGGCTCGAAATACCTAACTGATTCTACTACTGCCAGTGCCTCCCGATCCGTAGCTGAATAACGAACTTCAGGTCCTTTGACCTTCCTACTGAAATAGGCTACTGGATGGGGTAAATTATCTGCGTCTCGCTGAATTAAGCACCCGCCAATAGCTATACCGCTGGCGTCAGTGTGCACTTCCCACTCTTTATCAAAATCAGGAATAGCCAATACCGGTGTCGTGATTAGTTGGTCTTTCAGTTTGCGATAGGCCTCGTCATGTTCTGATTTCCACACAAACTTCGCATTTTTCTTTGTCAGATCAGTCAGGGGTGCTGAAATGCCAGCGAAACCTTCAATGTGACGACGAAAATATCCGGCCGCCCCCAAAAACCTACGCACGTCCTTTGCTGTCCTTGGAATAGGCATGTCAGCAATGGCGCAGCAAGAATCTGGGTCAGGTCGGATACCGTCTGGGCACACCTGGAACCCCAGAAATTTGAATTTCTGAGCCGCCAAGGTGCACTTCTGAACATTCAGCCTGAAACCTGCCTGATCTAACAATTTCAAAGTCTCAGTCAAGTCCTGTAGGTGTTCCTCAAACGTCCTGGAATATATCACAACATCATCCAGGTACGCTAAAGAATGCCTACCCAGTACCGGACTAAGGATAAAGTTGATGGCCCTCTGAAACGACGAAGGCGCTGTCTTCAAACCAAACGGCATCCTACGGAATTGATAAGTGTGCCTACCATCCGAGAATGCTGTTTTTTCCCTATCCTGTTCTGCCACCGGAATCGCCCAATACGCCGATTTTGCGTCAAGAGTTGAGAAATACTTAGCAGCACCAAATTGATCTATGATCTCCTGTATTCGGGGCAACGGATACACATCACCCTTAGTTAGTTCGTTCACCTTCCGGTAGTCAACACAGAAACGATAACTACCGTCCGGTTTCCGAACTAGCACAACAGGAGAGAGCCACGGTGACGTACTAGGCTCTATCACGCCCTGTCTCAACATTTTCTGGCACTCCTCCCTGATAATGTTCTTTGCCTGTTCCGGCAACCTCCACTGTCTTGTGTACACCGGCAAATGGTCACCAGTTGGAATGGTGTGCTCGATCTTATCAAGGAGACCAATCTGGTCATCCTCTGTCGCAAACAATTTCGGGAATTTTCGTAAAACTCCTCTCAGTGCCTTCCTATCTGCCTGTGCAACATGTTGCAAATCAAGTGCTGAAATTAATTTTTCCACTTCCTCTACATTCTGTGCAACATTTCTCGTTTCGTATTGTACTTTGGATGGTGTTTTAGTTTTCAACATATTCAGTGCACTACATTGTGCAGTGACGGCTGGCGTCTCAGCTGACTCATGGTGAAAGATTTCTGTGTCCTCCACCATGGTTCCCTGAGATACCCTATCACCTGCCCTGAAGCGAAAAGTCTTATGTGAAAGATTGACAACTGGAATGAGTGCACCTTTATCGAGCACTACGACTAAGTGATGAGGAATTAATAAACTATCACATCTCCCAGCCACCTGAAGGGTGGTACCTGGTTGTATGTGACGTCCCACGGCTACTTTAATAAATTTAACAGAATGTGGTGGGCAACTCTGTTTGGTCAATGCATGCAAGGCGCATGACCTCTTAACTGTGTCTGGAAGAGACTTAAAAATCAATTTTGGATAGTGCGCATTATATTTCAGCTTCCTCTTAATTGAAGCTACAACTGGGGGATGGTCGATCATCTCCACTGGGTAGGAAGTCTGTCCCAACTGCAACCTGCAGTTCCTAGCCCCTTTTTGAGCAGACAAGGAATAATCAAATCGCGACAGAAAATCAGTTCCCATTAAGATGTGACCAGGAAAATCAAGGTTCTCTACGATCGTACATGTGTGAGGCTGCAATTCCCCATCAATCTCAAAATTAACTGTACCTTGACCTACGATCTCAATCTTTTCCCCATTGACTGCTGTTAATGTCTTTGCGCAACGTTGAAGACGTGTATACTTAAAATTGCTGAAGGCTGACTTTTTAATTACCGTTGCCTGGCTTCCTGTATCAACAAAAGCTGTCAATCTCACACCCTCCACTTTCACCTCAAAAGTAGGCCTACCATCACTAGGAGACTTCTTTCATGCTCTCGTAATAGTGACTTTGCAGTCCCTCTGTATGTGCCCACGCATCCCGCAGGAGTAACACCTACGCGGATCCCTGTTGTTACCCCGCGCAGGGTGGCTCGAACTTGCCGCTGAGGGCTGCCTCCCGCTTGATGAACCCGCGCCACAGTGACTCGGCTTGGCTCCCTCGCCTTTACTTACCGCCTCTACGTATGGCGACAACTGAGTGCCCGATGTCCCTGCGCGCGTCTGCCTGTCTAGGGCTGTGGCGGCCTGTTGGACTAGGTCTTCATAACTCACACCCGCTCTCCCCGCAAGGAACAGTGGCCCCATATCGGAAGGTAACGTTTTGCAGAACAACTCTTTAGCGAATTGCTCTGCCTGACTCGAATCGAACCCCAGTTCCTTAGTGAGGTCGTCAACCCTTCTCTTTAATATTGACCCGAAATCCTTGACAGTGCTTCGGTCATCCCTCTTAAGTGACTCGAGATAAAAGTAAGCCTCATCCTCCGAAACCCTGTCTTTGAATCTGCCCCTAATCGCTTGGACAAACTGAGGCCAAGATGTCAGGTGCTGAAACTCTGTAAATCCCGCCAGTGGACCGGCTACGTGCACGCAAGCCCCCATAGCGAGAGCAATTTTCGATCTATCCCCCGGGACAGCTTCCAGCATCGAACCAATTTCACAAAGCCAGTCTTCCACCTGGCGGTTGCGTTCCACCTTAATGAGCGACAACTCCCTACCTCTGAGTGTCGGCAGAGTCAACTTGGGAATCAGACTCACAAGTCCCTCTGCATGTGACGCGGAGCTACTGGCAGTGGGTGGGTCCCGGGGTTGGGGACTGGGTTGAGGTTGGGGTTTGGCCTGAGGTATGGTGTGGGTGGCCTCGGGTTGGGGTGTGGATTGAGGTTGGGGTTGAGGCTGAGGTATGGTGTGGGTGGCCTCGGGTTGGGGTGTGGATTGAGGTTGGGGTTGAGGCTGAGGTATGGTGTGGGTGGCCTCGGGTTGGGGTGTGGATTGAGGTTGGGGTGTGGATTGAGGTTGGGGTGGGTATGGTGTGGCCTGGGGTTGGAATGGGTATGGGGTGGCCTGGGGTTGGAATGGGTATGGGTATGGGGTGGCCTGGGGTTGGAATGGGTATGGAGTGGCCTGGGGTTGGGGGAAGGGTTGGTATGGGAGGTGGGGTTGGGGTTGTTGTAGTGACGGATGAGGTGTACCTAGGTGTTGTGGGTGCTGTGGTATTGGTGTTATGTTGGGTAGTTCCTGCTGTTGGTGTGGTTGTTCATATTCCCGTTGAACGGGTTGCTGTTCTCTACCAAGCGAAGTGGGACGTCCTGCCATACTAACTGAGGCCCCCTGTCTGCCCTGCTGGCATGGCGTCGATGTTCTTTGTGGGGGAACCCAAGACGGCTCTCCCCACTCATGGGACGACTCCTCGCAAGACTCCCCACTCATGTCAATAATAGTATCGCTACCTGAGCGATCCCCAGTGGTGTCGGAAGAGGTTCTATCCTCTACACTCCCATTCCCACTGGTCCCTACTGACTGGTCATTATCAGGGTTAAACATTTTCTGTGATTCCTGGTGTGCCACGTCTCTTCTAAACTACCCTTTAGTACACCCTCGACCCGGACTCACTACAACCGTGATCTTACACAAAAAAAAAAATCACAACTCTTTTCTAAGAGAAAACTACTAAATTCCCAAAATAGGAAATACAACGATTTATCGAGAGAATCGCTGAAGTGAATCCAATGAATGAGTATCTGCCCCGCACTCGTGTCTGACCGCGAAATATCCCGCAGGTCTATTGCTGAAACCTAAGTCCTTTACGTTAAAAAAAATTAAAGAATCTAATTTATATAAAACGAATTAAATGATAACGCAACTAACGCGCAGCACTCGTGATGGATTAATAAAGAATATTTACTGTACTCGAATACTAAGCGCACTTGAAGTGAGCAGCGTGGCCACTGATGACTGATGGAGCGGGACCAGCTGCGCTGAAAAAAAACTAAGTCCCGCGCTTTTTCGCTTAAACGCTGAAAAATCAAAATTTTTTTTTTGTTCTGAAGGAAAATAACTAGTTTTACGTTAATAAACCGCTCTAGCGATTAATATAGACACCCAGGACCTATATATGCTTACTAAAAATTGAATTTTTTATCAAAAACTGCGTTTTTACTCCATTGCTGGACTCTGCCAATTTTCCTGACTCCGAGGGAAAAAATATTCTATCACCCCAAATATCACAAAACTCCTTTAATTCACAAAAATTCGGGTTTCTCGTTCCCGGATATAAATACGTTATTATTTACTACTGACGTTGTATGCAGAACAATACTGACACATCGGGCGGTTTCAACACTCACTAATTCGAATTTTCGTCAAAATCCGAGATTTTCACCTCAAATGGACTCTGACAAAATTACAACACGATTTTCTCGAAAAATAACTAAATTCGGCAAAAATGTAATTATCACTGTTTAATGCTTTACGAACAGAATTACGTCCCTTGCGCGCACTAGAGAGTAATACTGACCCTAGGATATACACGAAACATGAAAATTAGAATTTCCGCCAAAAAGTCAGATTCTAGCCCAAGCTGGACTTAGAAAATTTTCCACCTACGTTTCTACTGAAAACAGAATTCTAAGTCTACAAACACAATTCTACCGTCTTACTGGTAAAAACTAGAAAATATCACTCGCATCGACTGGAGAATCCTAATGACGCCCAGATCATACACGTGACCCACGAATACAAATTAATTACAGTTAACGAGTTTCCGACATCGACTTAGCCGAAAACTTATCCCAAAATACTTAGAAATATACCACGGACTCTAACATTTACACGCAACTTACTATCCCTTAAACTCCTTCACTTATCTATCGTGACCGACATATAGCCCTAAGTCCAGAGGATTAACTACACTCTAGCAACAACGCCTCTGACTTAGACTAATAGAACAGGGAATAACAAAACTTAACGTACGCACTTAGCCTAATATGCAAGAAAACGCTAAACACTTGGGAAAAATTTTAACCGGGGATTGAATTTAGGGGAAAAAATTAATCTAGAACAACGCAAATAAACGGAAATTACTTTATAAATTTAAGTATACTTAATTCAAAAATGCACTCGACTTAAACTTATAATTGTTCCTACCGGCTCGCCGTACCACACCTAGCCTAGAGGCCACACCATCTAGGTTCCAACAGAGCGACACGCAGCTTTCAGCAACAATTATGACTAGGGACGACTCAACCTCCACTAAGTGTGCGATCACTTAGTTGTTGAATCGCTGCTAGGTAGTTTACTAGTCCGTCCCTCGGAGGCCGCAACGCCCTTCACGGATTACGTTTTTCCTTAGCGTTTTGGGTCGTCTAATAACGCCCTCGGACTATCTACTGGCGTCCCACAGATATATCCGCCCCCGACAGCCCTCAAGGAACTGCTGTTGAGAGTATGGCGGCTCCCAACACCTCTGAATTAATTGCAATGGGTCGAGTATGGTACCCAGTCCAATCAACTCGGAGCGGTCTCCTTTTCAATAAATCTAATTTTAACAACCTAATCTTACTAACTAAACCTTAATCATATCAGCCCGCATGACCCAAGATTCGCCAATCCCCACTCAAACGCACTTGTGGGGCGCACTGCTAATCCTGGCCCGCGGCTGTCTCCTTAGCATCCGCGCACGTGTTCGAACGGCTAGACGCGTGAGCCTTTCAACAATTTCAAACAAAATTGTTGAAACCACCGCTGTGCACCATTGTAACACAAGTTAGGATTTCCTCTCTCTTTACTTCCTTCTTTCTACTCCCTCTACCCGTATTCTTACTTTTATTTCTAAACCAAGGGACTCCAAAACTTTTACCAAAGCCAACTCCACGCCACGTGGTCCTAAGACGATTGACCGACTTAGGATTCTACACCCAGTATGACGTGACCTAAGCTCTGAACAAAACCCTAGAGTCACCTCTGCTGCCACCACCAGACCAGTAATACAAGAGCAATGATCGAGGTCTGGATCGATCACGCTAATTAATCAACCTAGGGGCTTGATCCCCACTATAAACGATGACCTTGAGTGTGGAATAAATTACACGGTAATGATAATTCCGATTCGATGTTAGAATCGGCGCCCAATGCAACTCTGCCTCGTGTGGACCACGTGACCAGGACAAGTATACACATAAAACACATGGAAACAATAAAATGCAAATTAATAACAAATTTAATTTATTAAAAGAAAACTAAAACAAAATCTAAATATGTTCACTCCCTATCACTTTAACACTCCCTACTTGACCTGAGTGGCAAATGAGACTATTTCTATACTTAACAATAGCAACTATACCTTGGGCGACCACAGCTCTAGGTGTTGGGGCTGTTCTTGGGGAGAGGTAAGATGTTGACCTCTTATCCCAGCTGCTTCCGTGACCACACTGATCTTTTCCTTGTCTGGACTACCCCAGACAGAGTATTGTATTGTTCCGCATCGCTTACCCAGTTACTTTAGCAAGGTTAAGTTATAACAATTAAACTCTGTTGTACTTAATTGATCCAGACTGGTTGAATTATTTTACTGAATTAAATTACAAACATCTAACGGCAGAGCTGTTCCCGATCACAAAAATGGTTATTAAAACTTTGAGAAATATTAGACCTGTCAACCCCTGATGACCTATGACCGCCGGTCATTCCGCTTTAAAAGTTAGATCTGATTCGTGACGTCACTGATGGTGACTTAAACTCAATAATTAGAATACTCTTGATATTGTATCCAGTACTATTATACAATACAATTTTAATGCAAAATGAATAAAGGCTAATTTTCTCTAAATTACTGAATACTATAGGATGATTCATTTACGCAGATATGAACAAAGCGTCGGTTATTTCCACCGCGAATTCCCCTGGGGGTCAGGTCACCATGCGGCTCAGCTTCCCATTCTCTTTTGTCGATAAACCACTCTGAATAATTCTTACAACAGCCTAGTTTGTTACACAGGAGACACACACGAAATCAAGACACATAAGGAATCAAGGCACAGACCGAATCAAGAAACACAAGGAATCAAGAAACACAAGGAATCAAGACACACACGGAATCAAGAAACACAAGGAATCAAGAAACACAAGGAATCAAGAAACACAAGGAATCAAGACAAACACGAAACCAAGAAACACAAGGAATCAAGAAACACAAGGAATCAAGAAACACAAGGAATCAAGAAACACAAGGAATCAAGACAAACACGAAACCAAGAAACACAAGGAATCAAGAAACACAAGGAATCAAGACACGCACGGAATCAAGACACACACGGAATCAAGACACGCACGGAATCAAGACACACACGGAATCAAGACACGCACGGAATCAAGAAACACAAGGAATCAAGAAACACACGGAATCAAGAAACACAAGGAATCAAGAAACACAAGGAATCAAGACACAAACGGAATCAAGACACGCACGGAATCAAGACACAAACGGAATCAAGACACACACGGAATCAAGAAACACAAGGAATCAAGAAACACACGGAATCAAGAAACACAAGAAATCAAGACACAAACGGAATCAAGACACACACGGAATCAAGAAACACAAGGAATCAAGGCACAGACGGAATCAAGACACACACGGAATCAAGACACGCACGGAATCAAGAAACACAAGGAATCAAAAAACACACGGAATCAAGAAACACAAGGAATCAAGAAACACAAGGAATCAAGAAACACAAGGAATCAAGACAAACACGGAATCAAGAAACACAAGGAATCAAGAAACACAAGGAATCAAGACACACACGGAATCAAGACACACAAGGAATCAAGACACACAAGGAATCAAGAAACAAAAGGAATCAAGAAACACACGGAATCAAGACACACACGGAATTAAGAAACACAAGGAATCAAGACACAAACGGAATCAAGACACACACGGAATCAAGAAACACAAGGAATGGACAGACGGAATCAAGACACACACGGAATCAAGAAACACAAGGAATCAAGACACAGACGGAATCAAGACACACACGGAATCAAGACATACACGGAATCAAGGCACACTCGGAATCAAGAAACACAAGGAATCAAGGCACAGACGGAATCAAGACACACAAGGAATCAAGGCACATAAGGAATCAAGAAACACAAGGAATCAAGGCACAGACGGAATCAAGACACACACGGAATCAAGACACACGGAATCAACAAACACACGGAATCAAGACACACACGGAATCAACAAACACAAGGAATCAAGACACAAACGGAATCAAGACACACACGGAATCAAGAAACACAAGGAATCAAGGCACAGACGGAATCAAGACACACACGGAATCAAGACACACACGGAATCAAGACACGCACGGAATCAAGAAACACAAGGAATCAAGACACACACGGAATCAAGAAACACATGGAATCAAGACACACACGGAATCAAGAAACACAAGGAATCAAAACTCAACTCAAGACACATACACGGACAGAGATAAAAAATTTAAACATCTAAGGAATGTGGCGTTTTTTTGTTTTGTTTTTATCAAAAAAACTGTTTTAAATTTGTCAACGTGAGAACTGCCAGAAGGTCAATCATCGGCTGTCCAGAGAATCTATCGAACCTGATGCTGCTACAGGAGAGGACAATATGTGCCCTGTAATTGCAACCGTTTCGACAGGCTCGAACGCAGGTCTATCCGGATTAAGAATATGTTCTATCCGACTTGGATAGAACATGTTCAAAGTAACATTTCTAACTTGTGTAAAGAAGAATGAACCTTTTTTTTCAACCTATGCGAGACAAATAATTGAATATGCAGCCCCAGCCTTTTTTCCAACAGAGCTGAGAGTTATGAGTTACATAACTTCTGGAAAACTACTTGAGCAATTGATTGATGGTTGAGAGGTGGGACCAAAGATCTGAATATCAAACCTAGCAAACACAACTAGGTGAATACAACTAGGTGAGAACAAACTTACAAAAACCCACAGTTGTAGATGCAAACTCCATTCATAATTTTAAAAGTTGATATGACAGGAAAATAGACCAGGAGTCATTGCTTTAAACAACCGGCGGCTATATTGTCAGCGTTCAAAAACTGATGCTCAGTCCTGCAAGTACAAATAGGTGAGTACACAGAAATATGAAACATGTGTGTGTTCCTTCTAGACTAACGATTCCTGGATCGAAACCCGGCCAGGCAGGACTGAAATTATTGGTAGCGTTTCCTATCACCTAATGCCTCTGTTCTCCTAGCAGTAAACAGGTATCCAGGAGTTGTGAGCTTCATGTAGGGTTGCATCCTAGTGAGGGTCAGTCAGGGTGTTCGATCTTGTGAGGTGGGTGTTGGTTAGATTAGGTTAGGTTAGGTTTGGTTAGGTTAGGTTAGGTTTAGGTTAAGTTTGGTTAGGTTAGGTTAGGTTAGGTTAAGTTTGGTTAGGTTAGGTTAGGTTAGGTTAAGTTTGGTTAGGTTAGGTTTGGTTAGGTTAGGTTAGGTTAGGTTAGGTTAGGTTAGGTTTAGGTTAGGTTAGGTTAGGTTAGGTTTGTTAGGTTAGGTTTGGTTAGGTTTAGGTTAGGTTAGGTTAGGTTAGTTAGGTTAGGTTAGGTTTAGGTTAGGTTAGGTTAGGTTAGGTTAGTTAGGTTAGGTTACGTTAGTTAGGTTAGGTTAGGTTAAGTTTGGTTAGGTTAGGTTAGGTTAGGTTAGGTTAGGTTACGTTAGTTAGGTTAGGTTAGGTTAAGTTTGGTTAGGTTAGGTTAGGTTAAGTTGGTTAGGTTAGGTTTGGTTAGGTTAGGTTAGGTTTAGGTTAGGTGAGGTTAAGTTTGGTTAGGTTAGGTTAGGTTAAGTTTGGTTAGGTTAGGTTTGGTTAGGTTAGGTTAGGTTAGGTTTAGGTTAGGTTAGGTTAGGTTAGGTTAGGTTAGGTTAGGTTAGGTTAGGTTTAGGTTAGGTTAGGTTAGGTTTGTTAGGTTAGGTTTGGTTAGGTTTAGGTTAGGTTATGTTAGTTAGGTTAGGTTTGGTTAGGTTTAGGTTAGATTAGGTTAGGTTTGTTAGGTTAGGTTTAGGTTAGGTTAGGTTAGGTTAGGTTAGTTAGGTTAGGTTTGGTTAGGTTTAGGTTAGGTTAGGTTAGGTTAGTTAGGTTAGGTTAGGTTAGGTTAGGTTACGTTAGTTAGGTTAGGTTAGGTTAGGTTTGGTTAGGTTTAGGTTAGGTTAGTTAGGTTAGGTTATGTTAGATTAGGTTAGGTTAGTTAGGTTAGGTTTGGTTAGGTTAGGTTACGTTACGTTAGTTAGGTTAGGTTAGATTAGTTAGGTTAGGTTAGTTAGGTTAGGTTAGGTTAGGTTAGGTTAGTTAGGTTAGGTTTGGTTTGGTTAGCTTAGTTAGGTAAGTTAGGTAGATTGGGTTTAGGTGTAGGTTTGGTTAGATTTAGATTAGGTTAAGTTATATTAGGTTTGGTTTTAGATTGTGGTAGGTTATAGGTTAGGGTAGGGTATAGGTTAGGCTAGGTTAAGTTAGGAAATAGGCCAAGAGTTATTGCTATAAACAACCGACGGCTTAAAGGCAGACTCTAAGATTAACGCTCGATCCTCCTGGCACAAATAGGTGAGTACACATATATGTAACATGAATGATGTGTTCCTTCTCGACTCTCAATAAGGGATTCCAGGGTTCGAATCGCGGTCGGGTAGGGCTGTAATTGTTGGTAGCGTTTCCTATCACCCAATGCACCTGTTCACCTAGCAGTAAATAGGTATCCAGGAGTTAGTGAGCTACTAGCATCCTGTTGAGTGAGGGTTAGTTTAACCTTGTGGGGTGGGTGTTGGAGACCACTTTATAATCCTAACATGTATATATAGACTGCCTGTCCCCCGACTCAAAGAAGTTATATGTATTGACTCAATGAAGCCTAAGAGAACATAATCCAAGGCCTAAGAGTAGTCATTCGTGCTTAGAAGAGGATTGTTTAGGTTTTATAAATAGCGGCGGGTGGCATTTATAAGTGATTTGTGCGAGATCAATGGCATCCAAACATTTCCATGTTGGTGCTATAGTCCACTTTTGGTTGGTTTGTTTGACTATAAGAACTATCATTAATGGAGAATTGGCTGGTATGTGTGAGTATCCTCCGCCGCAGTTACCATTATCATCACTCACTCACTCACAAGTTATTGGTTACCACTTGTATGCAATAACAACGGCCATACTACCACTTAAAGGACACTGCTTCTCGTCCCATTAGCCAAGTTAAGCAACTTTCAATTTGGTTAGTAATTGGATGGGTAACCTGCCTGGTAACACCAACTGCTAGTACTGCTGATGGCATTCATATTTGGACAGTCCCTGTGGATCAGTGGTAAGGCACTCACCTCGCGCTTCTCAAGCGATTTCGCCTGGGTTCATATCCTGGCTGGCAGGGGAAGAGCGGATTGACTAGGCACCAATCCTTAACTTAACGATTCTCTTCACGAAGCAGTGAATGGGTACCTGGTTGTTAAACGGTTTGTCGGGTTGTGTTCCAGGGAAAATTAACAATGAGTTTGTGTGTACTCACCTAATTGTACTCACCTTATTGTGCTTGCGGGGGTTGAGCTCTGGCTCTTTGGTCTGCCTCTCAACCGTCAATCAACAGGAGTACTGGTTCCTGAGCCTATTGGGCTCTATCATATCTACACTTGAAACTGTGTATGGAGTCAGCCTCCACCACATCACTTCCTAATGCATTCCATTTGTCAACTACTCTGACACTAAAAAAGTTCTTTCTAATATCTCTGTGGCTCATTTGGGCACTCAGTTTCCACCTGTGTCCCCTAGTACGTGTGCCCCTTGTTTTAAATAGCCTACCTTTATCTACCCTATCGATTCCCTTGAGAATCTTGAATGTGGTGATCATGTCCCCCTTAACTCTTCTGTCTTCCAACGAAGTGAGGTTTAATTCCCGTAGTCTCTCCTCGTAGCTCATACCTCTTAGCTCGGGTTCTAGTCTGGTGGCAAACCTTTGAACCTTTTCCAGTTTAGTCTTATGCTTGACTAGATGTGGACTCCATGCTGGAGTTGCATACTTGGGGATTGGTCTGACATATGTGGTATATAATGTTCTCAAAGATTCCTTTCAGTGTGTGTGTATTTTATAAGAAAGAGACACATAAACATGTGTGTGAATGAATATGTACACCAATTAATAGTGAATGGGCTGGCATGTGTGAGTATTAATGTATACTATGGGCCACACTCACTGAAATATGTTGTCTGAGTGTGTACATACGTGTAATTGGAGTGACTTATCCACGTGAATTTATCTGTGTGTGTATATATCCAATATGAGTGATCCTTGTCATAATTGTGACAGTTTCTGCAATTTGACTGTCGAGACTGTATGTATGTTTGTATATATGTGTGTGTGTGTGTGTGTGTGTGTGTGTGTGTGTGTATATATGTGTGTGTGTGTGTATATATATATGTGTGTGTGCGCGCGCGCGCACGAATGTCGCGCTCTGAAATATGTACCTATGATTATTAGAGTATACCATTCGAGAAAAAATGTCTAACTATTTATCGGTCCATTCTCTCTCTCTGTGCCGGCCTTCCTGCTAAAACTTGTCCACTCATTATGCTGTTGAATATCTATCTCCAATGGTCATTTACCATTAATTAATATATTATTAAGCAGATAAAGTCCTTTACAAATATCTTCATCTTTTAAAGCACATATCTTTCTTCTAACATGAATCACTATAACTCATATACTTTCATCAGTTCCAAACACTTTTCTTATTCCTTCCTTAACATCTTTCCTTATATAACCTATCTCCACAAATTAATATCTTAATGATTAACTGGCAACTCCATGCCTTTCCCTCCCCCCTACCCCTCAGGCACCCCCTCTGCAGCTCCCTCGGCCCCCACCCCCCTACCAACACCCTACCCCGCAACCGAGGCCCAAATATAACTACCCCCATACCACAATTACCAGAGACCACCCCCGCCCCCTCCCCCGACCCCCGCCTAACAGAGAAAATGACCGCCACAACGCTATACTTACCCAGCCGAACCGTTCGTTCGCGTATGTACTATTTATTGTTGAAAAAACTTAGAATAAAACAAACCGGATTTTCATTCCCTAGTAAAACACATATATATATGTATACAAAACGAGGCCTAGATTAGCACATATTAGGTATTGGATTGCTTGTTTACCATTCACAAACTCATTTGGACACACACACACCACACTAAATATTAAATAATACATACCTTTAAACACACACACACACACACACACACACACGTCAGTTTGCCTAAATTCTCCAATATTCATTCATGAAACTGCCTCACTGGACTGCAACCTCATCGAATAAGCTGTCATGTATTTCTAACTCTCAACACAAACTCACAACTTCACACGTCAATCATTGCAAATGTTGATAAATAGACACTAACTAACCTTACTACGAGATATAAATACAAGTGCAAAATTTGATTCAGAAGGCAACTCCAGCGTGGCCTAGTCGGATAGAACATGTTCTTAATCCGGATAGACCTGCGTTCGAGCCTGTCGAAACGGTTGCAAGTACAGGGCACAGATTTATCTGTGTGTCCCCTCCTGTAGGAGCATCAGTTTCGATAGATTCTCTGGATAGCTGAAGATTGATTGACTGACCCCTTGGAATGTGGGGAAGGGTTGAAATCCGGGGGCCCACGGACGGATACCTGGATCCACTGACCTCGGGCAGGTCTTTCAATTCACCTGGATTTCAGGTGGGGAGAAGGGAGGCAATTTGGGTCGACACAAATAGCTTCCTGGACCCAAAACCCCAAAGACACCCAGACACACGGAATCAAGACGCACACGGCTGCAGGAGACACAAGGACTCAAGACACACGCGGAATCAAGACACACACGGACTCAAGACACACGCGGACTCAAGACACACACGGAATCAAGACTCGCGGACTCAAGACACACGCGGAATCAAGACACACGCAGACTCAAGACACACGCGGAATCAAGACACACACGGACTCAAGACACACATGGACTCAAGACACAAACGGATTCAAGACACACGCGGACTCAAGACACACACGGAATCAAGACACACACGGGCACTGACACGATCCCAAGGTGGAGATAAGGGAGGCAATTTGAGGGGACACAAATGGCATCCTGGACTCAATACCCCAGGGATAATGACATAGACACGGACACGGACACGGATACGGACACTCATAGACTCTAACGGACACGGACACACGGAATCAATACACGGACTCAAGACACACACGGACTCAAGACACACACAGAATCAAGACACACATGGACACTGACACGATCCCAAGGTGGAGATAAGGGAGGCAATTTGAGGGGACACAAATGGCATCCTGGACTCAAAACCCCAGGGATAATGGCACGAACACGGACACTAACTAACCTAACCTAAGACTCTGACGGACACGGGAACATACGGAATCAAGACACACGCGGAAACAAGACACACTCAGGAGACACACACGAAATCAAGACACATAAGGAATCAAGGCACAGACCGAATCAAGAAACACAAGGAATCAAGAAACACAAGGAATCAAGACACACACGGAATCAAGAAACACAAGGAATCAAGAAACACAAGGAATCAAGAAACACAAGGAATCAAGACAAACACGAAACCAAGAAACACAAGGAATCAAGAAACACAAGGAATCAAGAAACACAAGGAATCAAGAAACACAAGGAATCAAGACAAACACGAAACCAAGAAACACAAGGAATCAAGAAACACAAGGAATCAAGACACGCACGGAATCAAGACACACACGGAATCAAGACACGCACGGAATCAAGACACACACGGAATCAAGACACGCACGGAATCAAGAAACACAAGGAATCAAGAAACACACGGAATCAAGAAACACAAGGAATCAAGAAACACAAGGAATCAAGACACAAACGGAATCAAGACACGCACGGAATCAAGACACAAACGGAATCAAGACACACACGGAATCAAGAAACACAAGGAATCAAGAAACACACGGAATCAAGAAACACAAGAAATCAAGACACAAACGGAATCAAGACACACACGGAATCAAGAAACACAAGGAATCAAGGCACAGACGGAATCAAGACACACACGGAATCAAGACACGCACGGAATCAAGAAACACAAGGAATCAAGAAACACACGGAATCAAGAAACACAAGGAATCAAGAAACACAAGGAATCAAGAAACACAAGGAATCAAGACAAACACGGAATCAAGAAACACAAGGAATCAAGAAACACAAGGAATCAAGACACACACGGAATCAAGACACACACGGAATCAAGACACACAAGGAATCAAGAAACAAAAGGAATCAAGAAACACACGGAATCAAGACACACACGGAATTAAGAAACACAAGGAATCAAGACACAAACGGAATCAAGACACACACGGAATCAAGAAACACAAGGAATGGACAGACGGAATCAAGACACACACGGAATCAAGAAACACAAGGAATCAAGGCACAGACGGAATCAAGACACACACGGAATCAAGACATACACGGAATCAAGGCACACTCGGAATCAAGAAACACAAGGAATCAAGGCACAGACGGAATCAAGACACACAAGGAATCAAGGCACATAAGGAATCAAGAAACACAAGGAATCAAGGCACAGACGGAATCAAGACACACACGGAATCAAGACACACGGAATCAACAAACACACGGAATCAAGACACACACGGAATCAACAAACACAAGGAATCAAGACACAAACGGAATCAAGACACACACGGAATCAAGAAACACAAGGAATCAAGGCACAGACGGAATCAAGACACACACGGAATCAAGACACACACGGAATCAAGACACGCACGGAATCAAGAAACACAAGGGATCAAGACACACACGGAATCAAGAAACACATGGAATCAAGACACACACGGAATCAAGAAACACAAGGAATCAAAACTCAACTCAAGACACATACACGGACAGAGATAAAAAATTTAAACATCTAAGGAATGTGGCGTTTTTTTGTTTTGTTTTTATCAAAAAAACTGTTTTAAATTTGTCAACGTGAGAACTGCCAGAAGGTCAATCATCGGCTGTCCAGAGAATCTATCGAACCTGATGCTGCTACAGGAGAGGACAATATGTGCCCTGTAATTGCAACCGTTTCGACAGGCTCGAACGCAGGTCTATCCGGATTAAGAATATGTTCTATCCGACTTGGATAGAACATGTTCAAAGTAACATTTCTAACTTGTGTAAAGAAGAATGAACCTTTTTTTTCAACCTATGCGAGACAAATAATTGAATATGCAGCCCCAGCCTTTTTTCCAACAGAGCTGAGAGTTATGAGTTACATAACTTCTGGAAAACTACTTGAGCAATTGATTGATGGTTGAGAGGTGGGACCAAAGATCTGAATATCAAACCTAGCAAACACAACTAGGTGAATACAACTAGGTGAGAACAAACTTACAAAAACCCACAGTTGTAGATGCAAACTCCATTCATAATTTTAAAAGTTGATATGACAGGAAAATAGACCAGGAGTCATTGCTTTAAACAACCGGCGGCTATATTGTCAGCGTTCAAAAACTGATGCTCAGTCCTGCAAGTACAAATAGGTGAGTACACAGAAATATGAAACATGTGTGTGTTCCTTCTAGACTAACGATTCCTGGATCGAAACCCGGCCAGGCAGGACTGAAATTATTGGTAGCGTTTCCTATCACCTAATGCCTCTGTTCTCCTAGCAGTAAACAGGTATCCAGGAGTTGTGAGCTTCATGTAGGGTTGCATCCTAGTGAGGGTCAGTCAGGGTGTTCGATCTTGTGAGGTGGGTGTTGGTTAGATTAGGTTAGGTTAGGTTTGGTTAGGTTAGGTTAGGTTTAGGTTAAGTTTGGTTAGGTTAGGTTAGGTTAGGTTAAGTTTGGTTAGGTTAGGTTAGGTTAGGTTAAGTTTGGTTAGGTTAGGTTTGGTTAGGTTAGGTTAGGTTAGGTTAGGTTAGGTTTAGGTTAGGTTAGGTTAGGTTAGGTTTGTTAGGTTAGGTTTGGTTAGGTTTAGGTTAGGTTAGGTTAGGTTAGTTAGGTTAGGTTAGGTTTAGGTTAGGTTAGGTTAGGTTAGGTTAGTTAGGTTAGGTTACGTTAGTTAGGTTAGGTTAGGTTAAGTTTGGTTAGGTTAGGTTAGGTTAGGTTAGGTTAGGTTACGTTAGTTAGGTTAGGTTAGGTTAAGTTTGGTTAGGTTAGGTTAGGTTAAGTTGGTTAGGTTAGGTTTGGTTAGGTTAGGTTAGGTTTAGGTTAGGTGAGGTTAAGTTTGGTTAGGTTAGGTTAGGTTAGGTTAAGTTTGGTTAGGTTAGGTTTGGTTAGGTTAGGTTAGGTTAGGTTTAGGTTAGGTTAGGTTAGGTTAGGTTAGGTTAGGTTAGGTTAGGTTTAGGTTAGGTTAGGTTAGGTTTGTTAGGTTAGGTTTGGTTAGGTTTAGGTTAGGTTATGTTAGTTAGGTTAGGTTTGGTTAGGTTTAGGTTAGGTTAGGTTAGGTTTGTTAGGTTAGGTTTAGGTTAGGTTAGGTTAGGTTAGGTTAGTTAGGTTAGGTTTGGTTAGGTTTAGGTTAGGTTAGGTTAGGTTAGTTAGGTTAGGTTAGGTTAGGTTAGGTTACGTTAGTTAGGTTAGGTTAGGTTCGGTTTGGTTAGGTTTAGGTTAGGTTAGTTAGGTTAGGTTATGTTAGATTAGGTTAGGTTAGTTAGGTTAGGTTTGGTTAGGTTAGGTTACGTTACGTTAGTTAGGTTAGGTTAGATTAGTTAGGTTAGGTTAGTTAGGTTAGGTTAGGTTAGGTTAGGTTAGTTAGGTTAGGTTTGGTTTGGTTAGCTTAGTTAGGTAAGTTAGGTAGATTGGGTTTAGGTGTAGGTTAGGTTAGATTTAGATTAGGTTAAGTTATATTAGGTTTGGTTTTAGATTGTGGTAGGTTATAGGTTAGGGTAGGGTATAGGTTAGGCTAGGTTAAGTTAGGAAATAGGCCAAGAGTTATTGCTATAAACAACCGACGGCTTAAAGGCAGACTCTAAGATTAACGCTCGATCCTCCTGGCACAAATAGGTGAGTACACATATATGTAACATGAATGATGTGTTCCTTCTCGACTCTCAATAAGGGATTCCAGGGTTCGAATCGCGGTCGGGTAGGGCTGTAATTGTTGGTAGCGTTTCCTATCACCCAATGCACCTGTTCACCTAGCAGTAAATAGGTATCCAGGAGTTAGTGAGCTACTAGCATCCTGTTGAGTGAGGGTTAGTTTAACCTTGTGGGGTGGGTGTTGGAGACCACTTTATAATCCTAACATGTATATATAGACTGCCTGTCCCCCGACTCAAAGAAGTTATATGTATTGACTCAATGAAGCCTAAGAGAACATAATCCAAGGCCTAAGAGTAGTCATTCGTGCTTAGAAGAGGATTGTTTAGGTTTTATAAATAGCGGCGGGTGGCATTTATAAGTGATTTGTGCGAGATCAATGGCATCCAAACATTTCCATGTTGGTGCTATAGTCCACTTTTGGTTGGTTTGTTTGACTATAAGAACTATCATTAATGGAGAATTGGCTGGTATGTGTGAGTATCCTCCGCCGCAGTTACCATTATCATCACTCACTCACTCACAAGTTATTGGTTACCACTTGTATGCAATAACAACGGCCATACTACCACTTAAAGGACACTGCTTCTCGTCCCATTAGCCAAGTTAAGCAACTTTCAATTTGGTTAGTAATTGGATGGGTAACCTGCCTGGTAACACCAACTGCTAGTACTGCTGATGGCATTCATATTTGGACAGTCCCTGTGGATCAGTGGTAAGGCACTCACCTCGCGCTTCTCAAGCGATTTCGCCTGGGTTCATATCCTGGCTGGCAGGGGAAGAGCGGATTGACTAGGCACCAATCCTTAACTTAACGATTCTCTTCACGAAGCAGTGAATGGGTACCTGGTTGTTAAACGGTTTGTCGGGTTGTGTTCCAGGGAAAATTAACAATGAGTTTGTGTGTACTCACCTAATTGTACTCACCTTATTGTGCTTGCGGGGGTTGAGCTCTGGCTCTTTGGTCTGCCTCTCAACCGTCAATCAACAGGAGTACTGGTTCCTGAGCCTATTGGGCTCTATCATATCTACACTTGAAACTGTGTATGGAGTCAGCCTCCACCACATCACTTCCTAATGCATTCCATTTGTCAACTACTCTGACACTAAAAAAGTTCTTTCTAATATCTCTGTGGCTCATTTGGGCACTCAGTTTCCACCTGTGTCCCCTAGTACGTGTGCCCCTTGTTTTAAATAGCCTACCTTTATCTACCCTATCGATTCCCTTGAGAATCTTGAATGTGGTGATCATGTCCCCCTTAACTCTTCTGTCTTCCAACGAAGTGAGGTTTAATTCCCGTAGTCTCTCCTCGTAGCTCATACCTCTTAGCTCGGGTTCTAGTCTGGTGGCAAACCTTTGAACCTTTTCCAGTTTAGTCTTATGCTTGACTAGATGTGGACTCCATGCTGGAGCTGCATACTTGGGGATTGGTCTGACATATGTGGTATATAATGTTCTCAAAGATTCCTTTCAGTGTGTGTGTATTTTATAAGAAAGAGACACATAAACATGTGTGTGAATGAATATGTACACCAATTAATAGTGAATGGGCTGGCATGTGTGAGTATTAATGTATACTATGGGCCACACTCACTGAAATATGTTGTCTGTGTGTGTACATACGTGTAATTGGAGTGACTTATCCACGTGAATTTATCTGTGTGTGTATATATCCAATATGAGTGATCCTTGTCATAATTGTGACAGTTTCTGCAATTTGACTGTCGAGACTGTATGTATGTTTGTATATATGTGTGTGTGTGTGTGTGTGTGTGTGTGTGTGTGTGTGTGTGTATATGTGTGTGTGTGTGTATATATATATGTGTGTGTGCGCGCGCGCGCACGAATGTCGCGCTCTGAAATATGTACCTATGATTATTAGAGTATACCATTCGAGAAAAAATGTCTAACTATTTATCGGTCCATTCTCTCTCTCTGTGCCGGCCTTCCTGCTAAAACTTGTCCACTCATTATGCTGTTGAATATCTATCTCCAATGGTCATTTACCATTAATTAATATATTATTAAGCAGATAAAGTCCTTTACAAATATCTTCATCTTTTAAAGCACATATCTTTCTTCTAACATGAATCACTATAACTCATATACTTTCATCAGTTCCAAACACTTTTCTTATTCCTTCCTTAACGTCTTTCCTTATATAACCTATCTCCACAAATTAATATCTTAATGATTAACTGGCAACTCCATGCCTTTCCCTCCCCCCTACCCCTCAGGCACCCCCTCTGCAGCTCCCTCGGCCCCCACCCCCCTACCAACACCCTACCCCGCAACCGAGGCCCAAATATAACTACCCCCATACCACAATTACCAGAGACCACCCCCGCCCCCTCCCCCGACCCCCGCCTAACAGAGAAAATGACCGCCACAACGCTATACTTACCCAGCCGAACCGTTCGTTCGCGTATGTACTATTTATTGTTGAAAAAACTTAGAATAAAACAAACCGGATTTTCATTCCCTAGTAAAACACATATATATATGTATACAAAACGAGGCCTAGATTAGCACATATTAGGTATTGGATTGCTTGTTTACCATTGACAAACTCATTTGGACACACACACAACACACTAAATATTAAATAATACATACCTTTAAACACACACACACACACACACACACACACACACACACACGTCAGTTTGCCTAAATTCTCCAATATTCATTCATGAAACTGCCTCACTGGACTGCAACCTCATCGAATAAGCTGTCATGTATTTCTAACTCTCAACACAAACTCACAACTTCACACGTCAATCATTGCAAATGTTGATAAATATAGACACTAACTAACCTTACTACGAGATATAAATACAAGTGCAAAATTTGATTCAGAAGGCAACTCCAGCGTGGCCTAGTCGGATAGAACATGTTCTTAATCCGGATAGACCTGCGTTCGAGCCTGTCGAAACGGTTGCAAGTACAGGGCACAGATTTATCTGTGTGTCCCCTCCTGTAGGAGCATCAGTTTCGATAGATTCTCTGGATAGCTGAAGATTGATTGACTGACCCCTTGGAATGTGGGGAAGGGTTGAAATCCGGGGGCCCACGGACGGATACCTGGATCCACTGACCTCGGGCAGGTCTTTCAATTCACCTGGATTTCAGGTGGGGAGAAGGGAGGCAATTTGGGTCGACACAAATAGCTTCCTGGACCCAAAACCCCAAAGACACCCAGACACACGGAATCAAGACGCACACGGCTGCAGGAGACACAAGGACTCAAGACACACGCGGAATCAAGACACACACGGACTCAAGACACACGCGGACTCAAGACACACACGGAATCAAGACTCGCGGACTCAAGACACACGCGGAATCAAGACACACGCAGACTCAAGACACACGCGGAATCAAGACACACACGGACTCAAGACACACATGGACTCAAGACACAAACGGATTCAAGACACACGCGGACTCAAGACACACACGGAATCAAGACACACACGGGCACTGACACGATCCCAAGGTGGAGATAAGGGAGGCAATTTGAGGGGACACAAATGGCATCCTGGACTCAATACCCCAGGGATAATGACATAGACACGGACACGGACACGGATACGGACACTCATAGACTCTAACGGACACGGACACACGGAATCAATACACGGACTCAAGACACACACGGACTCAAGACACACACAGAATCAAGACACACATGGACACTGACACGATCCCAAGGTGGAGATAAGGGAGGCAATTTGAGGGGACACAAATGGCATCCTGGACTCAAAACCCCAGGGATAATGGCACGAACACGGACACTAACTAACCTAACCTAAGACTCTGACGGACACGGGAACATACGGAATCAAGACACACGCGGAAACAAGACACACTCAGGAGACACACACGAAATCAAGACACATAAGGAATCAAGGCACAGACCGAATCAAGAAACACAAGGAATCAAGAAACACAAGGAATCAAGACACACACGGAATCAAGAAACACAAGGAATCAAGAAACACAAGTAATCAAGAAACACAAGGAATCAAGACAAACACGAAACCAAGAAACACAAGGAATCAAGAAACACAAGGAATCAAGACACGCACGGAATCAAGACACACACGGAATCAAGACACGCACGGAATCAAGACACACACGGAATCAAGACACGCACGGAATCAAGAAACACAAGGAATCAAGAAACACACGGAATCAAGAAACACAAGGAATCAAGAAACACAAGGAATCAAGACACAAACGGAATCAAGACACGCACGGAATCAAGACACAAACGGAATCAAGACACACACGGAATCAAGAAACACAAGGAATCAAGAAACACACGGAATCAAGAAACACAAGAAATCAAGACACAAACGGAATCAAGACACACACGGAATCAAGAAACACAAGGAATCAAGGCACAGACGGAATCAAGACACACACGGAATCAAGACACGCACGGAATCAAGAAACACAAGGAATCAAGAAACACACGGAATCAAGAAACACAAGGAATCAAGAAACACAAGGAATCAAGAAACACAAGGAATCAAGACAAACACGGAATCAAGAAACACAAGGAATCAAGACACAAACGGAATCAAGACACACACGGAATCAAGAAACACAAGGAATGGACAGACGGAATCAAGACACACACGGAATCAAGAAACACAAGGAATCAAGGCACAGACGGAATCAAGACACACACGGAATCAAGACATACACGGAATCAAGGCACACACGGAATCAAGAAACACAAGGAATCAAGGCACAGACGGAATCAAGACACACAAGGAATCAAGGCACATAAGGAATCAAGAAACACAAGGAATCAAGGCACAGACGGAATCAAGACACACACGGAATCAAGACACACACGGAATCAAAACTCAACTCAAGACACATACACGGACAGAGATAAAAAATTTAAACATCTAAGGAATGTGGCGTTTTTTTGTTTTGTTTTTATCAAAAAAACTGTTTTAAATTTGTCAACGTGAGAACTGCCAGAAGGTCAATCATCGGCTGTCCAGAGAATCTATCGAACCTGATGCTGCTACAGGAGAGGACAATATGTGCCCTGTAATTGCAACCGTTTCGACAGTCTCGAACGCAGGTCTATCCGGATTAAGAATATGTTCTATCCGACTTGGATAGAACATGTTCAAAGTAACATTTCTATCTTGTGTAAAGAAGAATGAACCTTTTTTTTCAACCTATGCGAGACAAATAATTGAATATGCAGCCCCAGCTTTTTTTCCAACAGAGCTGAGAGTTATGAGTTACATAACTTCTGGAAAACTACTTGAGCAATTGATTGATGGTTGAGAGGTGGGACCAAAGATCTGAATATCAAACCTAGCAAACACAACTAGGTGAATACAACTAGGTGAGAACAAACTTACAAAAACCCACAGTTGTAGATGCAAACTCCATTCATAATTTTAAAAGTTGATATGACAGGAAAATAGACCAGGAGTCATTGCTTTAAACAACCGGCGGCTATATTGTCAGCGTTCAAAAACTGATGCTCAGTCCTGCAAGTACAAATAGGTGAGTACACAGAAATATGAAACATGTGTGTGTTCCTTCTAGACTAACGATTCCTGGATCGAAACCCGGCCAGGCAGGACTGAAATTATTGGTAGCGTTTCCTATCACCTAATGCCTCTGTTCTCCTAGCAGTAAACAGGTATCCAGGAGTTGTGAGCTTCATGTAGGGTTGCATCCTAGTGAGGGTCAGTCAGGGTGTTCGATCTTGTGAGGTGGGTGTTGGTTAGATTAGGTTAGGTTAGGTTTGGTTAGGTTAGGTTAGGTTTAGGTTAAGTTTGGTTAGGTTAGGTTAGGTTAGGTTAAGTTTGGTTAGGTTAGGTTAGGTTAGGTTAAGTTTGGTTAGGTTAGGTTTGGTTAGGTTAGGTTAGGTTAGGTTAGGTTAGGTTAGGTTTAGGTTAGGTTAGGTTAGGTTAGGTTTGTTAGGTTAGGTTTGGTTAGGTTTAGGTTAGGTTAGGTTAGGTTAGTTACGTTAGGTTAGGTTTAGGTTAGGTTAGGTTAGGTTAGGTTAGTTAGGTTAGGTTACGTTAGTTAGGTTAGGTTAGGTTAAGTTTGGTTAGGTTAGGTTAGGTTAGGTTAGGTTAGGTTACGTTAGTTAGGTTAGGTTAGGTTAAGTTTGGTTAGGTTAGGTTAGGTTAAGTTGGTTAGGTTAGGTTTGGTTAGGTTAGGTTAGGTTTAGGTTAGGTGAGGTTAAGTTTGGTTAGGTTAGGTTAGGTTAAGTTTGGTTAGGTTAGGTTTGGTTAGGTTAGGTTAGGTTAGGTTTAGGTTAGGTTAGGTTAGGTTAGGTTAGGTTAGGTTAGGTTTAGGTTAGGTTAGGTTAGGTTTGTTAGGTTAGGTTTGGTTAGGTTTAGGTTAGGTTATGTTAGTTAGGTTAGGTTTGGTTAGGTTTAGGTTAGGTTAGGTTAGGTTTGTTAGGTTAGGTTTAGGTTAGGTTAGGTTAGGTTAGGTTAGTTAGGTTAGGTTTGGTTAGGTTTAGGTTAGGTTAGGTTAGGTTAGTTAGGTTAGGTTAGGTTAGGTTAGGTTAGGTTACGTTAGTTAGGTTAGGTTAGGTTAGGTTTGGTTAGGTTTAGGTTAGGTTAGTTAGGTTAGGTTATGTTAGATTAGGTTAGGTTAGTTAGGTTCGGTTTGGTTAGGTTAGGTTACGTTACGTTAGTTAGGTTAGGTTAGATTAGTTAGGTTAGGTTAGTTAGGTTAGGTTAGGTTAGGTTAGTTAGGTTAGGTTTGGTTTGGTTAGCTTAGTTAGGTAAGTTAGGTAGATTGGGTTTAGGTGTAGGTTAGGTTAGATTTAGATTAGGTTAAGTTATATTAGGTTTGGTTTTAGATTGTGGTAGGTTATAGGTTAGGGTAGGGTATAGGTTAGGCTAGGTTAAGTTAGGAAATAGGCCAAGAGTTATTGCTATAAACAACCGACGGCTTAAAGGCAGACTCTAAGATTAACGCTCGATCCTCCTGGCACAAATAGGTGAGTACACATATATGTAACATGAATGATGTGTTCCTTCTCGACTCTCAATAAGGGATTCCAGGGTTCGAATCGCGGTCGGGTAGGGCTGTAATTGTTGGTAGCGTTTCCTATCACCCAATGCACCTGTTCACCTAGCAGTAAATAGGTACCCAGGAGTTAGTGAGCTACTAGCATCCTGTTGAGTGAGGGTTAGTTTAACCTTGTGGGGTGGGTGTTGGAGACCACTTTATAATCCTAACATGTATATATAGACTGCCTGACTGCCTGTCCCCCGACTCAAAGAAGTTATATGTATTGACTCAATGAAGCCTAAGAGAACATAATCCAAGGCCTAAGAGTAGTCATTCGTGCTTAGAAGAGGATTGTTTAGGTTTTATAAATAGCGGCGGGTGGCATTTATAAGTGATTTGTGCGAGATCAATGGCATCCAAACATTTCCATGTTGGTGCTATAGTCCACTTTTGGTTGGTTTGTTTGACTATAAGAACTATCATTAATGGAGAATTGGCTGGTATGTGTGAGTATCCTCCGCCGCAGTTACCATTATCATCACTCACTCACTCACAAGTTATTGGTTACCACTTGTATGCAATAACAACGGCCATACTACCACTTAAAGAACACTGCTTCTCGTCCCATTAGCCAAGTTAAGCAACTTTCAATTTGGTTAGTAATTGGATGGGTAACCTGCCTGGTAACACCAACTGCTAGTACTGCTGATGGCATTCATATTTGGACAGTCCCTGTGGATCAGTGGTAAGGCACTCACCTCGCGCTTCTCAAGCGATTTCGCCTGGGTTCATATCCTGGCTGGCAGGGGAAGAGCGGATTGACTAGGCACCAATCCTTAACTTAACGATTCTCTTCACGAAGCAGTGAATGGGTACCTGGTTGTTAAACGGTTTGTCGGGTTGTGTTCCAGGGAAAATTAACAATGAGTTTGTGTGTACTCACCTAATTGTACTCACCTTATTGTGCTTGCGGGGGTTGAGCTCTGGCTCTTTGGTCTGCCTCTCAACCGTCAATCAACAGGAGTACTGGTTCCTGAGCCTATTGGGCTCTATCATATCTACACTTGAAACTGTGTATGGAGTCAGCCTCCACCACATCACTTCCTAATGCATTCCATTTGTCAACTACTCTGACACTAAAAAAGTTCTTTCTAATATCTCTGTGGCTCATTTGGGCACTCAGTTTCCACCTGTGTCCCCTAGTACGTGTGCCCCTTGTTTTAAATAGCCTACCTTTATCTACCCTATCGATTCCCTTGAGAATCTTGAATGTGGTGATCATGTCCCCCTTAACTCTTCTGTCTTCCAACGAAGTGAGGTTTAATTCCCGTAGTCTCTCCTCGTAGCTCATACCTCTTAGCTCGGGTTCTAGTCTGGTGGCAAACCTTTGAACCTTTTCCAGTTTAGTCTTATGCTTGACTAGATGTGGACTCCATGCTGGAGCTGCATACTTGGGGATTGGTCTGACATATGTGGTATATAATGTTCTCAAAGATTCCTTTCAGTGTGTGTGTATTTTATAAGAAAGAGACACATAAACATGTGTGTGAATGAATATGTACACCAATTAATAGTGAATGGGCTGGCATGTGTGAGTATTAATGTATACTATGGGCCACACTCACTGAAATATGTTGTCTGTGTGTGTACATACGTGTAATTGGAGTGACTTATCCACGTGAATTTATCTGTGTGTGTATATATCCAATATGAGTGATCCTTGTCATAATTGTGACAGTTTCTGCAATTTGACTGTCGAGACTGTATGTATGTTTGTATATATGTGTGTGTGTGTGTGTGTGTGTGTGTGTGTGTGTGTGTCTGTATATATGTGTGTGTGTGTGTATATATATGTGTGTGTGCGCGCGCGCGCACGAATGTCGCGCTCTGAAATATGTACCTATGATTATTAGAGTATACCATTAGAGAAAAAATGTCTAACTATTTATCGGTCCATTCTCTCTCTCTGTGCCGGCCTTCCTGCTAAAACTTGTCCACTCATTATGCTGTTGAATATCTATCTCCAATGGTCATTTACCATTAATTAATATATTATTAAGCAGATAAAGTCCTTTACAAATATCTTCATCTTTTAAAGCACATATCTTTCTTCTAACATGAATCACTATAACTCATATACTTTCATCAGTTCCAAACACTTTTCTTATTCCTTCCTTAACATCTTTCCTTATATAACCTATCTCCACAAATTAATATCTTAATGGTTAACTGGCAACTCCATGCCTTTCCCTCCCCCCTACCCCTCAGGCACCCCCTCTGCAGCTCCCTCGGCCCCCAACCCCCTACCAACACCCTACCCCGCAACCGAGGCCCAAATATAACTACCCCCATACCACAATTACCAGAGACCACCCCCGCCCCCTCCCCCGACCCCCGCCTAACAGAGAAAATGACCGCCACAACGCTATACTTACCCAGCCGAACCGTTCGTTCGCGTATGTACTATTTATTGTTGAAAAAACTTAGAATAAAACAAACCGGATTTTCATTCCCTAGTAAAACACATATATATATGTATACAAAACGAGGCCTAGATTAGCACATATTAGGTATTGGATTGCTTGTTTACCATTCACAAACTCATTTGGACACACACACACCACACTAAATATTAAATAATACATACCTTTAAACACACACACACACACACACACACACACACGTCAGTTTGCCTAAATTCTCCAATATTCATTCATGAAACTGCCTCACTGGACTGCAACCTCATCGAATAAGCTGTCATGTATTTCTAACTCTCAACACAAACTCACAACTTCACACGTCAATCATTGCAAATGTTGATAAATAGACACTAACTAACCTTACTACGAGATATAAATACAAGTGCAAAATTTGATTCAGAAGGCAACTCCAGCGTGGCCTAGTCGGATAGAACATGTTCTTAATCCGGATAGACCTGCGTTCGAGCCTGTCGAAACGGTTGCAAGTACAGGGCACAGATTTATCTGTGTGTCCCCTCCTGTAGGAGCATCAGTTTCGATAGATTCTCTGGATAGCTGAAGATTGATTGACTGACCCCTTGGAATGTGGGGAAGGGTTGAAATCCGGGGGCCCACGGACGGATACCTGGATCCACTGACCTCGGGCAGGTCTTTCAATTCACCTGGATTTCAGGTGGGGAGAAGGGAGGCAATTTGGGTCGACACAAATAGCTTCCTGGACCCAAAACCCCAAAGACACCCAGACACACGGAATCAAGACGCACACGGCTGCAGGAGACACAAGGACTCAAGACACACGCGGAATCAAGACACACACGGACTCAAGACACACGCGGACTCAAGACACACACGGAATCAAGACTCGCGGACTCAAGACACACGCGGAATCAAGACACACGCAGACTCAAGACACACGCGGAATCAAGACACACACGGACTCAAGACACACATGGACTCAAGACACAAACGGATTCAAGACACACGCGGACTCAAGACACACACGGAATCAAGACACACACGGGCACTGACACGATCCCAAGGTGGAGATAAGGGAGGCAATTTGAGGGGACACAAATGGCATCCTGGACTCAATACCCCAGGGATAATGACATAGACACGGACACGGACACGGATACGGACACTCATAGACTCTAACGGACACGGACACACGGAATCAATACACGGACTCAAGACACACACGGACTCAAGACACACACAGAATCAAGACACACATGGACACTGACACGATCCCAAGGTGGAGATAAGGGTGGCAATTTGAGGGGACACAAATGGCATCCTGGACTCAAAACCCCAGGGATAATGGCACGAACACGGACACTAACTAACCTAACCTAAGACTCTGACGGACACGGGAACATACGGAATCAAGACACACGCGGAAACAAGACACACTCAGGAGACACACACGAAATCAAGACACATAAGGAATCAAGGCACAGACCGAATCAAGAAACACAAGGAATCAAGAAACACAAGGATTCAAGACACACACGGAAACAAGAAACACAAGGAATCAAGAAACACAAGGAATCAAGAAACACAAGGAATCAAGACAAACACGAAACCAAGAAACACAAGGAATCAAGAAACACAAGGAATCAAGAAACACAAGGAATCAAGAAACACAAGGAATCAAGACAAACACGAAACCAAGAAACACAAGGAATCAAGAAACACAAGGAATCAAGACACGCACGGAATCAAGACACACACGGAATCAAGACACGCACGGAATCAAGACACACACGGAATCAAGACACGCACGGAATCAAGAAACACAAGGAATCAAGAAACACACGGAATCAAGAAACACAAGGAATCAAGAAACACAAGGAATCAAGACACAAACGGAATCAAGACACGCACGGAATCAAGACACAAACGGAATCAAGACACACACGGAATCAAGAAACACAAGGAATCAAGAAACACACGGAATCAAGAAACACAAGAAATCAAGACACAAACGGAATCAAGACACACACGGAATCAAGAAACACAAGGAATCAAGGCACAGACGGAATCAAGACACACACGGAATCAAGACACGCACGGAATCAAGAAACACAAGGAATCAAGAAACACACGGAATCAAGAAACACAAGGAATCAAGAAACACAAGGAATCAAGAAACACAAGGAATCAAGACAAACACGGAATCAAGAAACACAAGGAATCAAGAAACACAAGGAATCAAGACACACACGGAATCAAGACACACACGGAATCAAGACACACAAGGAATCAAGAAACAAAAGGAATCAAGAAACACACGGAATCAAGACACACACTGAATTAAGAAACACAAGGAATCAAGACACAAACGGAATCAAGACACACACGGAATCAAGAAACACAAGGAATCAAGGCACAGACGGAATCAAGACACACACGGAATCAAGAAACACAAGGAATCAAGGCACAGACGGAATCAAGACACACACGGAATCAAGACATACACGGAATCAAGGCACACTCGGAATCAAGAAACACAAGGAATCAAGGCACAGACGGAATCAAGACACACAAGGAATCAAGGCACATAAGGAATCAAGAAACACAAGGAATCAAGGCACAGACGGAATCAAGACACACACGGAATCAAGACACACGGAATCAACAAACACACGGAATCAAGACACACACGGAATCAACAAACACAAGGAATCAAGACACAAACGGAATCAAGACACACACGGAATCAAGAAACACAAGGAATCAAGGCACAGACGGAATCAAGACACACACGGAATCAAGACACACACGGAATCAAGACACGCACGGAATCAAGAAACACAAGGAATCAAGACACACACGGAATCAAGAAACACATGGAATCAAGACACACACGGAATCAAGAAACACAAGGAATCAAAACTCAACTCAAGACATACACGGACAGAGATAAAAAATTTAAACATCTAAGGAATGTGGCGTTTTTTTGTTTTGTTTTTATCAAAAAAACTGTTTTAAATTTGTCAACGTGAGAACTGCCAGAAGGTCAATCATCGGCTGTCCAGAGAATCTATCGAACCTGATGCTGCTACAGGAGAGGACAATATGTGGCCTGTAATTGCAACCGTTTCGACAGGCTCGAACGCAGGTCTATCCGGATTAAGAATATGTTCTATCCGACTTGGATAGAACATGTTCAAAGTAACATTTCTAACTTGTGTAAAGAAGAATGAACTTTTTTTTTCAACCTATGCGAGACAAATAATTGAATATGCAGCCCCAGCCTTTTTTCCAACAGAGCTGAGAGTTATGAGTTACATAACTTCTGGAAAACTACTTGAGCAATTGATTGATGGTTGAGAGGTGGGACCAAAGATCTGAATATCAAACCTAGCAAACACAACTAGGTGAATACAACTAGGTGAGAACAAACTTACAAAAACCCACAGTTGTAGATGCAAACTCCATTCATAATTTTAAAAGTTGATATGACAGGAAAATAGACCAGGAGTCATTGCTTTAAACAACCGGCGGCTATATTGTCAGCGTTCAAAAACTGATGCTCAGTCCTGCAAGTACAAATAGGTGAGTACACAGAAATATGAAACATGTGTGTGTTCCTTCTAGACTAACGATTCCTGGATCGAAACCCGGCCAGGCAGGACTGAAATTATTGGTAGCGTTTCCTATCACCTAATGCCTCTGTTCTCCTAGCAGTAAACAGGTATCCAGGAGTTGTGAGCTTCATGTAGGGTTGCATCCTAGTGAGGGTCAGTCAGGGTGTTCGATCTTGTGAGGTGGGTGTTGGTTAGATTAGGTTAGGTTAGGTTTGGTTAGGTTAGGTTAGGTTTAGGTTAAGTTTGGTTAGGTTAGGTTAGGTTAGGTTAAGTTTGGTTAGGTTAGGTTAGGTTAGGTTAAGTTTGGTTAGGTTAGGTTTGGTTAGGTTAGGTTAGGTTAGGTTAGGTTAGGTTAGGTTAGGTTTAGGTTAGGTTAGGTTAGGTTAGGTTTGTTAGGTTAGGTTTGGTTAGGTTTAGGTTAGGTTAGGTTAGGTTAGTTAGGTTAGGTTAGGTTAGGTTAGGTTAGGTTAGGTTAGTTAGGTTAGGTTAGGTTTAGGTTAGGTTAGGTTAGGTTAGGTTAGTTAGGTTAGGTTACGTTAGTTAGGTTAGGTTAGGTTAAGTTTGGTTAGGTTAGGTTAGGTTAGGTTAGGTTAGGTTACGTTAGTTAGGTTAGGTTAGGTTAAGTTTGGTTAGGTTAGGTTAGGTTAAGATGGTTAGGTTAGGTTTGGTTAGGTTAGGTTAGGTTTAGGTTAGGTGAGGTTAAGTTTGGTTAGGTTAGGTTAGGTTAAGTTTGGTTAGGTTAGGTTTGGTTAGGTTAGGTTAGGTTAGGTTTAGGTTAGGTTAGGTTAGGTTAGGTTAGGTTAGGTTAGGTTTAGGTTAGGTTAGGTTAGGTTTGTTAGGTTAGGTTTGGTTAGGTTTAGGTTAGGTTATGTTAGTTAGGTTAGGTTTGGTTAGGTTTAGGTTAGGTTAGGTTAGGTTTGTTAGGTTAGGTTTAGGTTAGGTTAGGTTAGGTTAGGTTAGTTAGGTTAGGTTTGGTTAGGTTTAGGTTAGGTTAGGTTAGGTTAGTTAGGTTAGGTTAGGTTAGGTTAGGTTACGTTAGTTAGGTTAGGTTAGGTTAGGTTTGGTTAGGTTTAGGTTAGGTTAGTTAGGTTAGGTTATGTTAGATTAGGTTAGGTTAGTTAGGTTAGGTTTGGTTAGGTTAGGTTACGTTACGTTAGTTAGGTTAGGTTAGATTAGTTAGGTTAGGTTAGTTAGGTTAGGTTAGGTTAGGTTAGTTAGGTTAGGTTTGGTTTGGTTAGCTTAGTTAGGTAAGTTAGGTAGATTGGGTTTAGGTGTAGGTTAGGTTAGATTTAGATTAGGTTAAGTTATATTAGGTTTGGTTTTAGATTGTGGTAGGTTATAGGTTAGGGTAGGGTATAGGTTAGGCTAGGTTAAGTTAGGAAATAGGCCAAGAGTTATTGCTATAAACAACCGACGGCTTAAAGGCAGACTCTAAGATTAACGCTCGATCCTCCTGGCACAAATAGGTGAGTACACATATATGTAACATGAATGATGTGTTCCTTCTCGACTCTCAATAAGGGATTCCAGGGTTCGAATCGCGGTCGGGTAGGGCTGTAATTGTTGGTAGCGTTTCCTATCACCCAATGCACCTGTTCACCTAGCAGTAAATAGGTACCCAGGAGTTAGTGAGCTAATAGCATCCTGTTGAGTGAGGGTTAGTTTAACCTTGTGGGGTGGGTGTTGGAGACCACTTTATAATCCTAACATGTATATATAGACTGCCTGACTGCCTGTCCCCCGACTCAAAGAAGTTATATGTATTGACTCAATGAAGCCTAAGAGAACATAATCCAAGGCCTAAGAGTAGTCATTCGTGCTTAGAAGAGGATTGTTTAGGTTTTATAAATAGCGGCGGGTGGCATTTATAAGTGATTTGTGCGAGATCAATGGCATCCAAACATTTCCATGTTGGTGCTATAGTCCACTTTTGGTTGGTTTGTTTGACTATAAGAACTATCATTAATGGAGAATTGGCTGGTATGTGTGAGTATCCTCCGCCGCAGTTACCATTATCATCACTCACTCACTCACAAGTTATTGGTTACCACTTGTATGCAATAACAACGGCCATACTACCACTTAAAGAACACTGCTTCTCGTCCCATTAGCCAAGTTAAGCAACTTTCAATTTGGTTAGTAATTGGATGGGTAACCTGCCTGGTAACACCAACTGCTAGTACTGCTGATGGCATTCATATTTGGACAGTCCCTGTGGATCAGTGGTAAGGCACTCACCTCGCGCTTCTCAAGCGATTTCGCCTGGGTTCATATCCTGGCTGGCAGGGGAAGAGCGGATTGACTAGGCACCAATCCTTAACTTAACGATTCTCTTCACGAAGCAGTGAATGGGTACCTGGTTGTTAAACGGTTTGTCGGGTTGTGTTCCAGGGAAAATTAACAATAAGTTTGTGTGTACTCACCTAATTGTACTCACCTTATTGTGCTTGCGGGGGTTGAGCTCTGGCTCTTTGGTCTGCCTCTCAACCGTCAATCAACAGGAGTACTGGTTCCTGAGCCTATTGGGCTCTATCATATCTACACTTGAAACTGTGTATGGAGTCAGCCTCCACCACATCACTTCCTAATGCATTCCATTTGTCAACTACTCTGACACTAAAAAAGTTCTTTCTAATATCTCTGTGGCTCATTTGGGCACTCAGTTTCCACCTGTGTCCCCTAGTACGTGTGCCCCTTGTTTTAAATAGCCTACCTTTATCTACCCTATCGATTCCCTTGAGAATCTTGAATGTGGTGATCATGTCCCCCTTAACTCTTCTGTCTTCCAACGAAGTGAGGTTTAATTCCCGTAGTCTCTCCTCGTAGCTCATACCTCTTAGCTCGGGTTCTAGTCTGGTGGCAAACCTTTGAACCTTTTCCAGTTTAGTCTTATGCTTGACTAGATGTGGACTCCATGCTGGAGCTGCATACTTGGGGATTGGTCTGACATATGTGGTATATAATGTTCTCAAAGATTCCTTTCAGTGTGTGTGTATTTTATAAGAAAGAGACACATAAACATGTGTGTGAATGAATATGTACACCAATTAATAGTGAATGGGCTGGCATGTGTGAGTATTAATGTATACTATGGGCCACACTCACTGAAATATGTTGTCTGTGTGTGTACATACGTGTAATTGGAGTGACTTATCCACGTGAATTTATCTGTGTGTGTATATATCCAATATGAGTGATCCTTGTCATAATTGTGACAGTTTCTGCAATTTGACTGTCGAGACTGTATGTATGTTTGTATATATGTGTGTGTGTGTGTGTGTGTGTGTGTGTGTGTCTGTATATATGTGTGTGTGTGTGTATATATATGTGTGTGTGCGCGCGCGCGCACGAATGTCGCGCTCTGAAATATGTACCTATGATTATTAGAGTATACCATTCGAGAAAAAATGTCTAACTATTTATCGGTCCATTCTCTCTCTCTGTGCCGGCCTTCCTGCTAAAACTTGTCCACTCATTATGCTGTTGAATATCTATCTCCAATGGTCATTTACCATTAATTAATATATTATTAAGCAGATAAAGTCCTTTACAAATATCTTCATCTTTTAAAGCACATATCTTTCTTCTAACATGAATCACTATAACTCATATACTTTCATCAGTTCCAAACACTTTTCTTATTCCTTCCTTAACATCTTTCCTTATATAACCTATCTCCACAAATTAATATCTTAATGATTAACTGGCAACTCCATGCCTTTCCCTCCCCCTACCCCTCAGGCACCCCCTCTGCAGCTCCCTCGGCCCCCACCCCCCTACCAACACCCTACCCCGCAACCGAGGCCCAAATATAACTACCCCCATACCACAATTACCAGAGACCACCCCCGCCCCCTCCCCCGACCCCCGCCTAACAGAGAAAATGACCGCCACAACGCTATACTTACCCAGCCGAACCGTTCGTTCGCGTATGTACTATTTATTGTTGAAAAAACTTAGAATAAAACAAACCGGATTTTCATTCCCTAGTAAAACACATATATATATGTATACAAAACGAGGCCTAGATTAGCACATATTAGGTATTGGATTGCTTGTTTACCATTCACAAACTCATTTGGACACACACACACCACACTAAATATTAAATAATACATACCTTTAAACACACACACACACACACACACACACACGTCAGTTTGCCTAAATTCTCCAATATTCATTCATGAAACTGCCTCACTGGACTGCAACCTCATCGAATAAGCTGTCATGTATTTCTAACTCTCAACACAAACTCACAACTTCACACGTCAATCATTGCAAATGTTGATAAATAGACACTAACTAACCTTACTACGAGATATAAATACAAGTGCAAAATTTGATTCAGAAGGCAACTCCAGCGTGGCCTAGTCGGATAGAACATGTTCTTAATCCGGATAGACCTGCGTTCGAGCCTGTCGAAACGGTTGCAAGTACAGGGCACAGATTTATCTGTGTGTCCCCTCCTGTAGGAGCATCAGTTTCGATAGATTCTCTGGATAGCTGAAGATTGATTGACTGACCCCTTGGAATGTGGGGAAGGGTTGAAATCCGGGGGCCCACGGACGGATACCTGGATCCACTGACCTCGGGCAGGTCTTTCAATTCACCTGGATTTCAGGTGGGGAGAAGGGAGGCAATTTGGGTCGACACAAATAGCTTCCTGGACCCAAAACCCCAAAGACACCCAGACACACGGAATCAAGACGCACACGGCTGCAGGAGACACAAGGACTCAAGACACACGCGGAATCAAGACACACACGGACTCAAGACACACGCGGACTCAAGACACACACGGAATCAAGACTCGCGGACTCAAGACACACGCGGAATCAAGACACACGCAGACTCAAGACACACGCGGAATCAAGACACACACGGACTCAAGACACACATGGACTCAAGACACAAACGGATTCAAGACACACGCGGACTCAAGACACACACGGAATCAAGACACACACGGGCACTGACACGATCCCAAGGTGGAGATAAGGGAGGCAATTTGAGGGGACACAAATGGCATCCTGGACTCAATACCCCAGGGATAATGACATAGACACGGACACGGACACGGATACGGACACTCATAGACTCTAACGGACACGGACACACGGAATCAATACACGGACTCAAGACACACACGGACTCAAGACACACACAGAATCAAGACACACATGGACACTGACACGATCCCAAGGTGGAGATAAGGGTGGCAATTTGAGGGGACACAAATGGCATCCTGGACTCAAAACCCCAGGGATAATGGCACGAACACGGACACTAACTAACCTAACCTAAGACTCTGACGGACACGGGAACATACGGAATCAAGACACACGCGGAAACAAGACACACTCAGGAGACACACACGAAATCAAGACACATAAGGAATCAAGGCACAGACCGAATCAAGAAACACAAGGAATCAAGAAACACAAGGAATCAAGACACACACGGAAACAAGAAACACAAGGAATCAAGAAACACAAGGAATCAAGAAACACAAGGAATCAAGACAAACACGAAACCAAGAAACACAAGGAATCAAGAAACACAAGGAATCAAGAAACACAAGGAATCAAGAAACACAAGGAATCAAGACAAACACGAAACCAAGAAACACAAGGAATCAAGAAACACAAGGAATCAAGACACGCACGGAATCAAGACACACACGGAATCAAGACACGCACGGAATCAAGACACACACGGAATCAAGACACGCACGGAATCAAGAAACACAAGGAATCAAGAAACACACGGAATCAAGAAACACAAGGAATCAAGAAACACAAGGAATCAAGACACAAACGGAATCAAGACACGCACGGAATCAAGACACAAACGGAATCAAGACACACACGGAATCAAGAAACACAAGGAATCAAGAAACACACGGAATCAAGAAACACAAGAAATCAAGACACAAACGGAATCAAGACACACACGGAATCAAGAAACACAAGGAATCAAGGCACAGACGGAATCAAGACACACACGGAATCAAGACACGCACGGAATCAAGAAACACAAGGAATCAAGAAACACACGGAATCAAGAAACACAAGGAATCAAGAAACACAAGGAATCAAGAAACACAAGGAATCAAGACAAACACGGAATCAAGAAACACAAGGAATCAAGAAACACAAGGAATCAAGACACACACGGAATCAAGACACACACGGAATCAAGACACACAAGGAATCAAGAAACAAAAGGAATCAAGAAACACACGGAATCAAGACACACACTGAATTAAGAAACACAAGGAATCAAGACACAAACGGAATCAAGACACACACGGAATCAAGAAACACAAGGAATCAAGGCACAGACGGAATCAAGACACACACGGAATCAAGAAACACAAGGAATCAAGGCACAGACGGAATCAAGACACACACGGAATCAAGACATACACGGAATCAAGGCACACTCGGAATCAAGAAACACAAGGAATCAAGGCACAGACGGAATCAAGACACACAAGGAATCAAGGCACATAAGGAATCAAGAAACACAAGGAATCAAGGCACAGACGGAATCAAGACACACACGGAATCAAGACACACGGAATCAACAAACACACGGAATCAAGACACACACGGAATCAACAAACACAAGGAATCAAGACACAAACGGAATCAAGACACACACGGAATCAAGAAACACAAGGAATCAAGGCACAGACGGAATCAAGACACACACGGAATCAAGACACACACGGAATCAAGACACGCACGGAATCAAGAAACACAAGGAATCAAGACACACACGGAATCAAGAAACACATGGAATCAAGACACACACGGAATCAAGAAACACAAGGAATCAAAACTCAACTCAAGACATACACGGACAGAGATAAAAAATTTAAACATCTAAGGAATGTGGCGTTTTTTTGTTTTGTTTTTATCAAAAAAACTGTTTTAAATTTGTCAACGTGAGAACTGCCAGAAGGTCAATCATCGGCTGTCCAGAGAATCTATCGAACCTGATGCTGCTACAGGAGAGGACAATATGTGCCCTGTAATTGCAACCGTTTCGACAGGCTCGAACGCAGGTCTATCCGGATTAAGAATATGTTCTATCCGACTTGGATAAAACATGTTCAAAGTAACATTTCTAACTTGTGTAAAGAAGAATGAACCTTTTTTTTCAACCTATGCGAGACAAATAATTGAATATGCAGCCCCAGCCTTTTTTCCAACAGAGCTGAGAGTTATGAGTTACATAACTTCTGGAAAACTACTTGAGCAATTGATTGATGGTTGAGAGGTGGGACCAAAGATCTGAATATCAAACCTAGCAAACACAACTAGGTGAATACAACTAGGTGAGAACAAACTTACAAAAACCCACAGTTGTAGATGCAAACTCCATTCATAATTTTAAAAGTTGATATGACAGGAAAATAGACCAGGAGTCATTGCTTTAAACAACCGGCGGCTATATTGTCAGCGTTCAAAAACTGATGCTCAGTCCTGCAAGTACAAATAGGTGAGTACACAGAAATATGAAACATGTGTGTGTTCCTTCTAGACTAACGATTCCTGGATCGAAACCCGGCCAGGCAGGACTGAAATTATTGGTAGCGTTTCCTATCACCTAATGCCTCTGTTCTCCTAGCAGTAAACAGGTATCCAGGAGTTGTGAGCTTCATGTAGGGTTGCATCCTAGTGAGGGTCAGTCAGGGTGTTCGATCTTGTGAGGTGGGTGTTGGTTAGATTAGGTTAGGTTAGGTTTGGTTAGGTTAGGTTAGGTTTAGGTTAAGTTTGGTTAGGTTAGGTTAGGTTAGGTTAAGTTTGGTTAGGTTAGGTTAGGTTAGGTTAAGTTTGGTTAGGTTAGGTTTGGTTAGGTTAGGTTAGGTTAGGTTAGGTTAGGTTAGGTTTAGGTTAGGTTAGGTTAGGTTAGGTTTGTTAGGTTAGGTTTGGTTAGGTTTAGGTTAGGTTAGGTTAGGTTAGTTAGGTTAGGTTAGGTTAGGTTAGGTTAGGTTAGGTTAGTTAGGTTAGGTTAGGTTTAGGTTAGGTTAGGTTAGGTTAGGTTAGTTAGGTTAGGTTATGTTAGTTAGGTTAGGTTAGGTTAAGTTTGGTTAGGTTAGGTTAGGTTAGGTTAGGTTAGGTTACGTTAGTTAGGTTAGGTTAGGTTAAGTTTGGTTAGGTTAGGTTAGGTTAAGATGGTTAGGTTAGGTTTGGTTAGGTTAGGTTAGGTTTAGGTTAGGTGAGGTTAAGTTTGGTTAGGTTAGGTTAGGTTAAGTTTGGTTAGGTTAGGTTTGGTTAGGTTAGGTTAGGTTAGGTTTAGGTTAGGTTAGGTTAGGTTAGGTTAGGTTAGGTTAGGTTAGGTTAGGTTTAGGTTAGGTTAGGTTAGGTTTGTTAGGTTAGGTTTGGTTAGGTTTAGGTTAGGTTATGTTAGTTAGGTTAGGTTTGGTTAGGTTTAGGTTAGGTTAGGTTAGGTTTGTTAGGTTAGGTTTAGGTTAGGTTAGGTTAGGTTAGGTTAGTTAGGTTAGGTTTGGTTAGGTTTAGGTTAGGTTAGGTTAGGTTAGTTAGGTTAGGTTAGGTTAGGTTAGGTTACGTTAGTTAGGTTAGGTTAGGTTAGGTTTGGTTAGGTTTAGGTTAGGTTAGTTAGGTTAGGTTATGTTAGATTAGGTTAGGTTAGTTAGGTTAGGTTTGGTTAGGTTAGGTTACGTTACGTTAGTTAGGTTAGGTTAGATTAGTTAGGTTAGGTTAGTTAGGTTAGGTTAGGTTAGGTTAGTTAGGTTAGGTTTGGTTTGGTTAGCTTAGTTAGGTAAGTTAGGTAGATTGGGTTTAGGTGTAGGTTAGGTTAGATTTAGATTAGGTTAAGTTATATTAGGTTTGGTTTTAGATTGTGGTAGGTTATAGGTTAGGGTAGGGTATAGGTTAGGCTAGGTTAAGTTAGGAAATAGGCCAAGAGTTATTGCTATAAACAACCGACGGCTTAAAGGCAGACTCTAAGATTAACGCTCGATCCTCCTGGCACAAATAGGTGAGTACACATATATGTAACATGAATGATGTGTTCCTTCTCGACTCTCAATAAGGGATTCCAGGGTTCGAATCGCGGTCGGGTAGGGCTGTAATTGTTGGTAGCGTTTCCTATCACCCAATGCACCTGTTCACCTAGCAGTAAATAGGTACCCAGGAGTTAGTGAGCTAATAGCATCCTGTTGAGTGAGGGTTAGTTTAACCTTGTGGGGTGGGTGTTGGAGACCACTTTATAATCCTAACATGTATATATAGACTGCCTGACTGCCTGTCCCCCGACTCAAAGAAGTTATATGTATTGACTCAATGAAGCCTAAGAGAACATAATCCAAGGCCTAAGAGTAGTCATTCGTGCTTAGAAGAGGATTGTTTAGGTTTTATAAATAGCGGCGGGTGGCATTTATAAGTGATTTGTGCGAGATCAATGGCATCCAAACATTTCCATGTTGGTGCTATAGTCCACTTTTGGTTGGTTTGTTTGACTATAAGAACTATCATTAATGGAGAATTGGCTGGTATGTGTGAGTATCCTCCGCCGCAGTTACCATTATCATCACTCACTCACTCACAAGTTATTGGTTACCACTTGTATGCAATAACAACGGCCATACTACCACTTAAAGAACACTGCTTCTCGTCCCATTAGCCAAGTTAAGCAACTTTCAATTTGGTTAGTAATTGGATGGGTAACCTGCCTGGTAACACCAACTGCTAGTACTGCTGATGGCATTCATATTTGGACAGTCCCTGTGGATCAGTGGTAAGGCACTCACCTCGCGCTTCTCAAGCGATTTCGCCTGGGTTCATATCCTGGCTGGCAGGGGAAGAGCGGATTGACTAGGCACCAATCCTTAACTTAACGATTCTCTTCACGAAGCAGTGAATGGGTACCTGGTTGTTAAACGGTTTGTCGGGTTGTGTTCCAGGGAAAATTAACAATGAGTTTGTGTGTACTCACCTAATTGTACTCACCTTATTGTGCTTGCGGGGGTTGAGCTCTGGCTCTTTGGTCTGCCTCTCAACCGTCAATCAACAGGAGTACTGGTTCCTGAGCCTATTGGGCTCTATCATATCTACACTTGAAACTGTGTATGGAGTCAGCCTCCACCACATCACTTCCTAATGCATTCCATTTGTCAACTACTCTGACACTAAAAAAGTTCTTTCTAATATCTCTGTGGCTCATTTGGGCACTCAGTTTCCACCTGTGTCCCCTAGTACGTGTGCCCCTTGTTTTAAATAGCCTACCTTTATCTACCCTATCGATTCCCTTGAGAATCTTGAATGTGGTGATCATGTCCCCCTTAACTCTTCTGTCTTCCAACGAAGTGAGGTTTAATTCCCGTAGTCTCTCCTCGTAGCTCATACCTCTTAGCTCGGGTTCTAGTCTGGTGGCAAACCTTTGAACCTTTTCCAGTTTAGTCTTATGCTTGACTAGATGTGGACTCCATGCTGGAGCTGCATACTTGGGGATTGGTCTGACATATGTGGTATATAATGTTCTCAAAGATTCCTTTCAGTGTGTGTGTATTTTATAAGAAAGAGACACATAAACATGTGTGTGAATGAATATGTACACCAATTAATAGTGAATGGGCTGGCATGTGTGAGTATTAATGTATACTATGGGCCACACTCACTGAAATATGTTGTCTGTGTGTGTACATACGTGTAATTGGAGTGACTTATCCACGTGAATTTATCTGTGTGTGTATATATCCAATATGAGTGATCCTTGTCATAATTGTGACAGTTTCTGCAATTTGACTGTCGAGACTGTATGTATGTTTGTATATATGTGTGTGTGTGTGTGTGTGTGTGTGTGTGTGTCTGTATATATGTGTGTGTGTGTGTATATATATGTGTGTGTGCGCGCGCGCGCACGAATGTCGCGCTCTGAAATATGTACCTATGATTATTAGAGTATACCATTCGAGAAAAAATGTCTAACTATTTATCGGTCCATTCTCTCTCTCTGTGCCGGCCTTCCTGCTAAAACTTGTCCACTCATTATGCTGTTGAATATCTATCTCCAATGGTCATTTACCATTAATTAATATATTATTAAGCAGATAAAGTCCTTTACAAATATCTTCATCTTTTAAAGCACATATCTTTCTTCTAACATGAATCACTATAACTCATATACTTTCATCAGTTCCAAACACTTTTCTTATTCCTTCCTTAACATCTTTCCTTATATAACCTATCTCCACAAATTAATATCTTAATGATTAACTGGCAACTCCATGCCTTTCCCTCCCCCTACCCCTCAGGCACCCCCTCTGCAGCTCCCTCGGCCCCCACCCCCCTACCAACACCCTACCCCGCAACCGAGGCCCAAATATAACTACCCCCATACCACAATTACCAGAGACCACCCCCGCCCCCTCCCCCGACCCCCGCCTAACAGAGAAAATGACCGCCACAACGCTATACTTACCCAGCCGAACCGTTCGTTCGCGTATGTACTATTTATTGTTGAAAAAACTTAGAATAAAACAAACCGGATTTTCATTCCCTAGTAAAACACATATATATATGTATACAAAACGAGGCCTAGATTAGCACATATTAGGTATTGGATTGCTTGTTTACCATTCACAAACTCATTTGGACACACACACACCACACTAAATATTAAATAATACATACCTTTAAACACACACACACACACACACACACACACGTCAGTTTGCCTAAATTCTCCAATATTCATTCATGAAACTGCCTCACTGGACTGCAACCTCATCGAATAAGCTGTCATGTATTTCTAACTCTCAACACAAACTCACAACTTCACACGTCAATCATTGCAAATGTTGATAAATAGACACTAACTAACCTTACTACGAGATATAAATACAAGTGCAAAATTTGATTCAGAAGGCAACTCCAGCGTGGCCTAGTCGGATAGAACATGTTCTTAATCCGGATAGACCTGCGTTCGAGCCTGTCGAAACGGTTGCAAGTACAGGGCACAGATTTATCTGTGTGTCCCCTCCTGTAGGAGCATCAGTTTCGATAGATTCTCTGGATAGCTGAAGATTGATTGACTGACCCCTTGGAATGTGGGGAAGGGTTGAAATCCGGGGGCCCACGGACGGATACCTGGATCCACTGACCTCGGGCAGGTCTTTCAATTCACCTGGATTTCAGGTGGGGAGAAGGGAGGCAATTTGGGTCGACACAAATAGCTTCCTGGACCCAAACCCCAAAGACACCCAGACACACGGAATCAAGACGCACACGGCTGCAGGAGACACAAGGACTCAAGACACACGCGGAATCAAGACACACACGGACTCAAGACACACGCGGACTCAAGACACACACGGAATCAAGACTCGCGGACTCAAGACACACGCGGAATCAAGACACACGCAGACTCAAGACACACGCGGAATCAAGACACACACGGACTCAAGACACACATGGACTCAAGACACAAACGGATTCAAGACACACGCGGACTCAAGACACACACGGAATCAAGACACACACGGGCACTGACACGATCCCAAGGTGGAGATAAGGGAGGCAATTTGAGGGGACACAAATGGCATCCTGGACTCAATACCCCAGGGATAATGACATAGACACGGACACGGACACGGATACGGACACTCATAGACTCTAACGGACACGGACACACGGAATCAATACACGGACTCAAGACACACACGGACTCAAGACACACACAGAATCAAGACACACATGGACACTGACACGATCCCAAGGTGGAGATAAGGGAGGCAATTTGAGGGGACACAAATGGCATCCTGGACTCAAAACCCCAGGGATAATGGCACGAACACGGACACTAACTAACCTAACCTAAGACTCTGACGGACACGGGAACATACGGAATCAAGACACACGCGGAAACAAGACACACTCAGGAGACACACACGAAATCAAGACACATAAGGAATCAAGGCACAGACCGAATCAAGAAACACAAGGAATCAAGAAACACAAGGAATCAAGACACACACGGAATCAAGAAACACAAGGAATCAAGAAACACAAGGAATCAAGAAACACAAGGAATCAAGACAAACACGAAACCAAGAAACACAAGGAATCAAGAAACACAAGGAATCAAGAAACACAAGGAATCAAGAAACACAAGGAATCAAGACAAACACGAAACCAAGAAACACAAGGAATCAAGAAACACAAGGAATCAAGACACGCACGGAATCAAGACACACACGGAATCAAGACACGCACGGAATCAAGACACACACGGAATCAAGACACGCACGGAATCAAGAAACACAAGGAATCAAGAAACACACGGAATCAAGAAACACAAGGAATCAAGAAACACAAGGAATCAAGACACAAACGGAATCAAGACACGCACGGAATCAAGACACAAACGGAATCAAGACACACACGGAATCAAGAAACACAAGGAATCAAGAAACACACGGAATCAAGAAACACAAGAAATCAAGACACAAACGGAATCAAGACACACACGGAATCAAGAAACACAAGGAATCAAGGCACAGACGGAATCAAGACACACACGGAATCAAGACACGCACGGAATCAAGAAACACAAGGAATCAAGAAACACACGGAATCAAGAAACACAAGGAATCAAGAAACACAAGGAATCAAGAAACACAAGGAATCAAGACAAACACGGAATCAAGAAACACAAGGAATCAAAAAACACAAGGAATCAAGACACACACGGAATCAAGACACACACGGAATCAAGACACACAAGGAATCAAGAAACAAAAGGAATCAAGAAACACACGGAATCAAGACACACACGGAATTAAGAAACACAAGGAATCAAGACACAAACGGAATCAAGACACACACGGAATCAAGGCACATAAGGAATCAAGAAACACAAGGAATCAAGGCACAGACGGAATCAAGACACACACGGAATCAAGACACACGGAATCAACAAACACACGGAATCAAGACACACACGGAATCAACAAACACAAGGAATCAAGACACAAACGGAATCAAGACACACACGGAATCAAGAAACACAAGGAATCAAGGCACAGACGGAATCAAGACACACACGGAATCAAGACACACACAGAATCAAGACACGCACGGAATCAAGAAACACAAGGAATCAAGGCACACACGGAATCAAGAAACACATGGAATCAAGACACACACGGAATCAAGAAACACAAGGAATCAAAACTCAACTCAAGACACATACACGGACAGAGATAAAAAAATTAAACATCTAAGGAATGTGGCGTTTTTTTGTTTTGTTTTTATCAAAAAAACTGTTTTAAATTTGTCAACGTGAGAACTGCCAGAAGGTCAATCATCGGCTGTCCAGAGAATCTATCGAACCTGATGCTGCTACAGGAGAGGACAATATGTGCCCTGTAATTGCAACCGTTTCGACAGGCTCGAACGCAGGTCTATCCGGATTAAGAATATGTTCTATCCGACTTGGATAGAACATGTTCAAAGTAACATTTCTAACTTGTGTAAAGAAGAATGAACCTTTTTTTTCAACCTATGCGAGACAAATAATTGAATATGCAGCCCCAGCCTTTTTTCCAACAGAGCTGAGAGTTATGAGTTACATAACTTCTGGAAAACTACTTGAGCAATTGATTGATGGTTGAGAGGTGGGACCAAAGATCTGAATATCAAACCTAGCAAACACAACTAGGTGAATACAACTAGGTGAGAACAAACTTACAAAAACCCACAGTTGTAGATGCAAACTCCATTCATAATTTTAAAAGTTGATATGACAGGAAAATAGACCAGGAGTCATTGCTTTAAACAACCGGCGGCTATATTGTCAGCGTTCAAAAACTGATGCTCAGTCCTGCAAGTACAAATAGGTGAGTACACAGAAATATGAAACATGTGTGTGTTCCTTCTAGACTAACGATTCCTGGATCGAAACCCGGCCAGGCAGGACTGAAATTATTGGTAGCGTTTCCTATCACCTAATGCCTCTGTTCTCCTAGCAGTAAACAGGTATCCAGGAGTTGTGAGCTTCATGTAGGGTTGCATCCTAGTGAGGGTCAGTCAGGGTGTTCGATCTTGTGAGGTGGGTGTTGGTTAGATTAGGTTAGGTTAGGTTTGGTTAGGTTAGGTTAGGTTTAGGTTAAGTTTGGTTAGGTTAGGTTAGGTTAGGTTAAGTTTGGTTAGGTTAGGTTAGGTTAAGTTTGGTTAGGTTAGGTTTGGTTAGGTTAGGTTAGGTTAGGTTAGGTTAGGTTAGGTTTAGGTTAGGTTAGGTTAGGTTAGGTTTGTTAGGTTAGGTTTGGTTAGGTTTAGGTTAGGTTAGGTTAGGTTAGGTTAGGTTAGGTTAGGTTAGGTTAGGTTAGGTTAGGTTAGTTAGGTTAGGTTAGGTTTAGGTTAGGTTAGGTTAGGTTAGGTTAGGTTAGGTTAGTTAGGTTAGGTTACGTTAGTTAGGTTAGGTTAGGTTAAGTTTGGTTAGGTTAGGTTAGGTTAGGTTAGGTTAGGTTACGTTAGTTAGGTTAGGTTAGGTTAAGTTTGGTTAGGTTAGGTTAGGTTAAGTTGGTTAGGTTAGGTTTGGTTAGGTTAGGTTAGGTTTAGGTTAGGTGAGGTTAAGTTTGGTTAGGTTAGGTTAGGTTAAGTTTGGTTAGGTTAGGTTTGGTTAGGTTAGGTTAGGTTAGGTTTAGGTTAGGTTAGGTTAGGTTAGGTTAGGTTAGGTTAGGTTAGGTTAGGTTTAGGTTAGGTTAGGTTAGGTTTGTTAGGTTAGGTTTGGTTAGGTTTAGGTTAGGTTATGTTAGTTAGGTTAGGTTTGGTTAGGTTTAGGTTAGGTTAGGTTAGGTTTGTTAGGTTAGGTTTAGGTTAGGTTAGGTTAGGTTAGGTTAGGTTAGTTAGGTTAGGTTTGGTTAGGTTTAGGTTAGGTTAGGTTAGGTTAGTTAGGTTAGGTTAGGTTAGGTTAGGTTACGTTAGTTAGGTTAGGTTAGGTTTGGTTAGGTTTAGGTTAGGTTAGTTAGGTTAGGTAATGTTAGATTAGGTTAGGTTAGTTAGGTTAGGTTTGGTTAGGTTAGGTTACGTTACGTTAGTTAGGTTAGGTTAGATTAGTTAGGTTAGGTTAGTTAGGTTAGGTTAGGTTAGGTTAGTTAGGTTAGGTTTGGTTTGGTTAGCTTAGTTAGGTAAGTTAGGTAGATTGGGTTTAGGTGTAGGTTAGGTTAGATTTAGATTAGGTTAAGTTATATTAGGTTTGGTTTTAGATTGTGGTAGGTTATAGGTTAGGGTAGGGTATATGTTAGGCTAGGTTAAGTTAGGAAATAGGCCAAGAGTTATTGCTATAAACAACCGACGGCTTAAAGGCAGACTTCAAGATTAACGCTCGATCCTCCTGGCACAAATAGGTGAGTACACATATATGTAACATGAATGATGTGTTCCTTCTCGACTCTCAATAAGGGATTCCAGGGTTCGAATCGCGGTCGGGTAGGGCTGTAATTGTTGGTAGCGTTTCCTATCACCCAATGCACCTGTTCACCTAGCAGTAAATAGGTACCCAGGAGTTAGTGAGCTACTAGCATCCTGTTGAGTGAGGGTTAGTTTAACCTTGTGGGGTGGGTGTTGGAGACCACTTTATAATCCTAACATGTATATATAGACTGCCTGACTGCCTGTCCCCCGACTCAAAGAAGTTATATGTATTGACTCAATGAAGCCTAAGAGAACATAATCCAAGGCCTAAGAGTAGTCATTCGTGCTTAGAAGAGGATTGTTTAGGTTTTATAAATAGCGGCGGGTGGCATTTATAAGTGATTTGTGCGAGATCAATGGCATCCAAACATTTCCATGTTGGTGCTATAGTCCACTTTGGTTGGTTTGTTTGACTATAAGAACTATCATTAATGGAGAATTGGCTGGTATGTGTGAGTATCCTCCGCCGCAGTTACCATTATCATCACTCACTCACTCACAAGTTATTGGTTACCACTTGTATGCAATAACAACGGCCATACTACCACTTAAAGAACACTGCTTCTCGTCCCATTAGCCAAGTTAAGCAACTTTCAATTTGGTTAGTAATTGGATGGGTAACCTGCCTGGTAACACCAACTGCTAGTACTGCTGATGGCATTCATATTTGGACAGTCCCTGTGGATCAGTGGTAAGGCACTCACCTCGCGCTTCTCAAGCGATTTCGCCTGGGTTCATATCCTGGCTGGCAGGGGAAGAGCGGATTGACTAGGCACCAATCCTTAACTTAACGATTCTCTTCACGAAGCAGTGAATGGGTACCTGGTTGTTAAACGGTTTGTCGGGTTGTGTTCCAGGGAAAATTAACAATGAGTTTGTGTGTACTCACCTAATTGTACTCACCTTATTGTGCTTGCGGGGGTTGAGCTCTGGCTCTTTGGTCTGCCTCTCAACCGTCAATCAACAGGAGTACTGGTTCCTGAGCCTATTGGGCTCTATCATATCTACACTTGAAACTGTGTATGGAGTCAGCCTCCACCACATCACTTCCTAATGCATTCCATTTGTCAACTACTCTGACACTAAAAAAGTTCTTTCTAATATCTCTGTGGCTCATTTGGGCACTCAGTTTCCACCTGTGTCCCCAAGTACGTGTGCCCCTTGTTTTAAATAGCCTACCTTTATCTACCCTATCGATTCCCTTGAGAATCTTGAATGTGGTGATCATGTCCCCCTTAACTCTTCTGTCTTCCAACGAAGTGAGGTTTAATTCCCGTAGTCTCTCCTCGTAGCTCATACCTCTTAGCTCGGGTTCTAGTCTGGTGGCAAACCTTTGAACCTTTTCCAGTTTAGTCTTATGCTTGACTAGATGTGGACTCCATGCTGGAGCTGCATACTTGGGGATTGGTCTGACATATGTGGTATATAATGTTCTCAAAGATTCCTTTCAGTGTGTGTGTATTTTATAAGAAAGAGACACATAAACATGTGTGTGAATGAATATGTACACCAATTAATAGTGAATGGGCTGGCATGTGTGAGTATTAATGTATACTATGGGCCACACTCACTGAAATATGTTGTCTGTGTGTGTACATACGTGTAATTGGAGTGACTTATCCACGTGAATTTATCTGTGTGTGTATATATCCAATATGAGTGATCCTTGTCATAATTGTGACAATTTCTGCAATTTGACTGTCGAGACTGTATGTATGTTTGTATATATGTGTGTGTGTGTGTGTGTGTGTGTGTGTGTGTGTCTGTATATATGTGTGTGTGTGTGTATATATATGTGTGTGTGCGCGCGCGCGCACGAATGTCGCGCTCTGAAATATGTACCTATGATTATTAGAGTATACCATTCGAGAAAAAATGTCTAACTATTTATCGGTCCATTCTCTCTCTCTGTGCCGGCCTTCCTGCTAAAACTTGTCCACGTCATTATGCTGTTGAATATCTATCTCCAATGGTCATTTACCATTAATTAATATATTATTAAGCAGATAAAGTCCTTTACAAATATCTTCATCTTTTAAAGCACATATCTTTCTTCTAACATGAATCACTATAACTCATATACTTTCATCAGTTCCAAACACTTTTCTTATTCCTTCCTTAACATCTTTCCTTATATAACCTATCTCCACAAATTAATATCTTAATGATTAACTGGCAACTCCATGCCTTTCCCTCCCCCTACCCTCAGGCACCCCCTCTGCAGCTCCCTCGGCCCCCACCCCCCCTACCAACACCCTACCCCGCAACCGAGGCCCAAATATAACTACCCCCATACCACAATTACCAGAGACCACCCCGCCCCCTCCCCCGACCCCCGCCTAACAGAGAAAATGACCGCCACAACGCTATACTTACCCAGCCGAACCGTTCGTTCGCGTATGTACTATTTATTGTTGAAAAAACTTAGAATAAAACAAACCGGATTTTCATTCCCTAGTAAAACACATATATATATGTATACAAAACGAGGCCTAGATTAGCACATATTAGGTATTGGATTGCTTGTTTACCATTCACAAACTCATTTGGACACACACACACCACACTAAATATTAAATAATACAAACCTTTAAACACACACACACACACACACACACACACACACGTCTGTTTGCCTAAATTCTCCAATATTCATTCATGAAACTGCCTCACTGGACTGCAAACCTCATCGAATAAGCTGTCATGTATTTCTAACTCTCAACACAAACTCACAACTTCACACGTCAATCATTGCAAATGTTGATAAATAGACACTAACTAACCTTACTACGAGATATAAATACAAGTGCAAAATTTGATTCAGAAGGCAACTCCAGCGTGGCCTAGTCGGATAGAACATGTTCTTAATCCGGATAGACCTGCGTTCGAGCCTGTCGAAACGGTTGCAAGTACAGGGCACAGATTTATCTGTGTGTCCCCTCCTGTAGGAGCATCAGTTTCGATAGATTCTCTGGATAGCTGAAGATTGATTGACTGACCCCTTGGAATGTGGGGAAGGGTTGAAATCCGGGGGCCCACGGACGGATACCTGGATCCACTGACCTCGGGCAGGTCTTTCAATTCACCTGGATTTCAGGTGGGGAGAAGGGAGGCAATTGGGTCGACACAAATAGCTTCCTGGACCCAAAACCCCAAAGACACCCAGACACACGGAATCAAGACGCACACGGCTGCAGGAGACACAAGGACTCAAGACACACGCGGAATCAAGACACACACGGACTCAAGACACACGCGGACTCAAGACACACACGGAATCAAGACTCGCGGACTCAAGACACACGCGGAATCAAGACACACGCAGACTCAAGACACACGCGGAATCAAGACACACACGGACTCAAGACACACATGGACTCAAGACACAAACGGATTCAAGACACACGCGGACTCAAGACACACACGGAATCAAGACACACACGGGCACTGACACGATCCCAAGGTGGAGATAAGGGAGGCAATTTGAGGGGACACAAATGGCATCCTGGACTCAATACCCCAGGGATAATGACATAGACACGGACACGGACACGGATACGGACACTCATAGACTCTAACGGACACGGACACACGGAATCAATACACGGACTCAAGACACACACGGACTCAAGACACACACAGAATCAAGACACACATGGACACTGACACGATCCCAAGGTGGAGATAAGGGAGGCAATTTGAGGGGACACAAATGGCATCCTGGACTCAAAACCCCAGGGATAATGGCACGAACACGGACACTAACTAACCTAACCTAAGACTCTGACGGACACGGGAACATACGGAATCAAGACACACGCGGAAACAAGACACACTCAGGAGACACACACGAAATCAAGACACATAAGGAATCAAGGCACAGACCGAATCAAGAAACACAAGGAATCAAGAAACACAAGGAATCAAGACACACACGGAATCAAGAAACACAAGGAATCAAGAAACACAAGGAATCAAGAAACACAAGGAATCAAGACAAACACGAAACCAAGAAACACAAGGAATCAAGAAACACAAGGAATCAAGAAACACAAGGAATCAAGAAACACAAGGAATCAAGACAAACACGAAACCAAGAAACACAAGGAATCAAGAAACACAAGGAATCAAGACACGCACGGAATCAAGACACACACGGAATCAAGACACGCACGGAATCAAGACACACACGGAATCAAGACACGCACGGAATCAAGAAACACAAGGAATCAAGAAACACACGGAATCAAGAAACACAAGGAATCAAGAAACACAAGGAATCAAGACACAAACGGAATCAAGACACGCACGGAATCAAGACACAAACGGAATCAAGACACACACGGAATCAAGAAACACAAGGAATCAAGAAACACACGGAATCAAGAAACACAAGAAATCAAGACACAAACGGAATCAAGACACACACGGAATCAAGAAACACAAGGAATCAAGGCACAGACGGAATCAAGACACACACGGAATCAAGACACGCACGGAATCAAGAAACACAAGGAATCAAGAAACACACGGAATCAAGAAACACAAGGAATCAAGAAACACAAGGAATCAAGAAACACAAGGAATCAAGACAAACACGGAATCAAGAAACACAAGGAATCAAAAAACACAAGGAATCAAGACACACACGGAATCAAGACACACACGGAATCAAGACACACAAGGAATCAAGAAACAAAAGGAATCAAGAAACACACGGAATCAAGACACACACGGAATTAAGAAACACAAGGAATCAAGACACAAACGGAATCAAGACACACACGGAATCAAGAAACACAAGGAATGGACAGACGGAATCAAGACACACACGGAATCAAGAAACACAAGGAATCAAGGCACAGACGGAATCAAGACACACACGGAATCAAGACATACACGGAATCAAGGCACACTCGGAATCAAGAAACACAAGGAATCAAGGCACAGACGGAATCAAGACACACAAGGAATCAAGGCACATAAGGAATCAAGAAACACAAGGAATCAAGGCACAGACGGAATCAAGACACACACGGAATCAAGACACACGGAATCAACAAACACACGGAATCAAGACACACACGGAATCAACAAACACAAGGAATCAAGACACAAACGGAATCAAGACACACACGGAATCAAGAAACACAAGGAATCAAGGCACAGACGGAATCAAGACACACACGGAATCAAGACACACACGGAATCAAGACACGCACGGAATCAAGAAACACAAGGAATCAAGGCACACACGGAATCAAGAAACACATGGAATCAAGACACACACGGAATCAAGAAACACAAGGAATCAAAACTCAACTCAAGACACATACACGGACAGAGATAAAAAATTTAAACATCTAAGGAATGTGGCGTTTTTTTGTTTTGTTTTATCAAAAAAACTGTTTTAAATTTGTCAACGTGAGAACTGCCAGAAGGTCAATCATCGGCTGTCCAGAGAATCTATCGAACCTGATGCTGCTACAGGAGAGGACAATATGTGCCCTGTAATTGCAACCGTTTCGACAGGCTCGAACATCCGTGTGTCTATCCGGATTAAGAATATGTTCTATCCAACTTGGATAGAACATGTTCAAAGTAGCAAAGTAACTTTTGTAAAGAAGAATGAACCTTTTTTTTCAACCTATGCGAGACAAATAATTGAATATGCAGCCCCAGCCTTTTTTCCAACAGAGCTGAGAGTTATGAGTTACATAACTTCTGGAAAACTACTTGAGCAATTGATTGATGGTTGAGAGGTGGGACCAAAGATCTGAATATCAAACCTAGCAAACACAACTAGGTGAATACAACTAGGTGAGAACAAACTTACAAAAACCCACAGTTGTAGATGCAAACTCCATTCATAATTTTAAAAGTTGATATGACAGGAAAATAGACCAGGAGTCATTGCTTTAAACAACCGGCGGCTATATTGTCAGCGTTCAAAAACTGATGCTCAGTCCTGCAAGTACAAATAGGTGAGTACACAGAAATATGAAACATGTGTGTGTTCCTTCTAGACTAACGATTCCTGGATCGAAACCCGGCCAGGCAGGACTGAAATTATTGGTAGCGTTTCCTATCACCTAATGCCTCTGTTCTCCTAGCAGTAAACAGGTATCCAGGAGTTGTGAGCTTCATGTAGGGTTGCATCCTAGTGAGGGTCAGTCAGGGTGTTCGATCTTGTGAGGTGGGTGTTGGTTAGATTAGGTTAGGTTAGGTTTGGTTAGGTTAGGTTAGGTTTAGGTTAAGTTTGGTTAGGTTAGGTTAGGTTAGGTTAAGTTTGGTTAGGTTAGGTTAGGTTAGGTTAAGTTTGGTTAGGTTAGGTTTGGTTAGGTTAGGTTAGGTTAGGTTAGGTTAGGTTAGGTTTAGGTTAGGTTAGGTTAGGTTAGGTTTGTTAGGTTAGGTTTGGTTAGGTTTAGGTTAGGTTAGGTTAGGTTAGGTTAGGTTAGGTTAGGTTAGGTTAGGTTAGGTTAGGTTAGTTAGGTTAGGTTAGGTTTAGGTTAGGTTAGGTTTAGGTTAGGTTAGGTTAGGTTAGTTAGGTTAGGTTACGTTAGTTAGGTTAGGTTAGGTTAAGTTTGGTTAGGTTAGGTTAGGTTAGGTTAGGTTAGGTTACGTTAGTTAGGTTAGGTTAGGTTAAGTTTGGTTAGGTTAGGTTAGGTTAAGTTGGTTAGGTTAGGTTTGGTTAGGTTAGGTTAGGTTTAGGTTAGGTGAGGTTAAGTTTGGTTAGGTTAGGTTAGGTTAAGTTTGGTTAGGTTAGGTTTGGTTAGGTTAGGTTAGGTTAGGTTTAGGTTAGGTTAGGTTAGGTTAGGTTAGGTTAGGTTAGGTTAGGTTAGGTTTAGGTTAGGTTAGGTTAGGTTTGTTAGGTTAGGTTTGGTTAGGTTTAGGTTAGGTTATGTTAGTTAGGTTAGGTTTGGTTAGGTTTAGGTTAGGTTAGGTTAGGTTTGTTAGGTTAGGTTTAGGTTAGGTTAGGTTAGGTTAGGTTAGGTTAGGTTAGTTAGGTTAGGTTTGGTTAGGTTTAGGTTAGGTTAGGTTAGGTTAGTTAGGTTAGGTTAGGTTAGGTTAGGTTACGTTAGTTAGGTTAGGTTAGGTTAGGTTTGGTTAGGTTTAGGTTAGGTTAGTTAGGTTAGGTTATGTTAGATTAGGTTAGGTTAGTTAGGTTAGGTTTGGTTAGGTTAGGTTACATTACGTTAGTTAGGTTAGGTTAGATTAGTTAGGTTAGGTTAGTTAGGTTAGGTTAGGTTAGGTTAGTTAGGTTAGGTTTGGTTTGGTTAGCTTAGTTAGGTAAGTTAGGTAGATTGGGTTTAGGTGTAGGTTAGGTTAGATTTAGATTAGGTTAAGTTATATTAGGTTTGGTTTTAGATTGTGGTAGGTTATAGGTTAGGGTAGGGTATAGGTTAGGCTAGGTTAAGTTAGGAAATAGGCCAAGAGTTATTGCTATAAACAACCGACGGCTTAAAGGCAGACTCTAAGATTAACGCTCGATCCTCCTGGCACAAATAGGTGAGTACACATATATGTAACATGAATGATGTGTTCCTTCTCGACTCTCAATAAGGGATTCCAGGGTTCGAATCGCGGTCGGGTAGGGCTGTAATTGTTGGTAGCGTTTCCTATCACCCAATGCACCTGTTCACCTAGCAGTAAATAGGTACCCAGGAGTTAGTGAGCTACTAGCATCCTGTTGAGTGAGGGTTAGTTTAACCTTGTGGGGTGGGTGTTGGAGACCACTTTATAATCCTAACATGTATATATAGACTGCCTGACTGCCTGTCCCCCGACTCAAAGAAGTTATATGTATTGACTCAATGAAGCCTAAGAGAACATAATCCAAGGCCTAAGAGTAGTCATTCGTGCTTAGAAGAGGATTGTTTAGGTTTTATAAATAGCGGCGGGTGGCATTTATAAGTGATTTGTGCGAGATCAATGGCATCCAAACATTTCCATGTTGGTGCTATAGTCCACTTTTGGTTGGTTTGTTTGACTATAAGAACTATCATTAATGGAGAATTGGCTGGTATGTGTGAGTATCCTCCGCCGCAGTTACCATTATCATCACTCACTCACTCACAAGTTATTGGTTACCACTTGTATGCAATAACAACGGCCATACTACCACTTAAAGAACACTGCTTCTCGTCCCATTAGCCAAGTTAAGCAACTTTCAATTTGGTTAGTAATTGGATGGGTAACCTGCCTGGTAACACCAACTGCTAGTACTGCTGATGGCATTCATATTTGGACAGTCCCTGTGGATCAGTGGTAAGGCACTCACCTCGCGCTTCTCAAGCGATTTCGCCTGGGTTCATATCCTGGCTGGCAGGGGAAGAGCGGATTGACTAGGCACCAATCCTTAACTTAACGATTCTCTTCACGAAGCAGTGAATGGGTACCTGGTTGTTAAACGGTTTGTCGGGTTGTGTTCCAGGGAAAATTAACAATGAGTTTGTGTGTACTCACCTAATTGTACTCACCTTATTGTGCTTGCGGGGGTTGAGCTCTGGCTCTTTGGTCTGCCTCTCAACCGTCAATCAACAGGAGTACTGGTTCCTGAGCCTATTGGGCTCTATCATATCTACACTTGAAACTGTGTATGGAGTCAGCCTCCACCACATCACTTCCTAATGCATTCCATTTGTCAACTACTCTGACACTAAAAAAGTTCTTTCTAATATCTCTGTGGCTCATTTGGGCACTCAGTTTCCACCTGTGTCCCCAAGTACGTGTGCCCCTTGTTTTAAATAGCCTACCTTTATCTACCCTATCGATTCCCTTGAGAATCTTGAATGTGGTGATCATGTCCCCCTTAACTCTTCTGTCTTCCAACGAAGTGAGGTTTAATTCCCGTAGTCTCTCCTCGTAGCTCATACCTCTTAGCTCGGGTTCTAGTCTGGTGGCAAACCTTTGAACCTTTTCCAGTTTAGTCTTATGCTTGACTAGATGTGGACTCCATGCTGGAGCTGCATACTTGGGGATTGGTCTGACATATGTGGTATATAATGTTCTCAAAGATTCCTTTCAGTGTGTGTGTATTTTATAAGAAAGAGACACATAAACATGTGTGTGAATGAATATGTACACCAATTAATAGTGAATGGGCTGGCATGTGTGAGTATTAATGTATACTATGGGCCACACTCACTGAAATATGTTGTCTGTGTGTGTACATACGTGTAATTGGAGTGACTTATCCACGTGAATTTATCTGTGTGTGTATATATCCAATATGAGTGATCCTTGTCATAATTGTGACAATTTCTGCAATTTGACTGTCGAGACTGTATGTATGTTTGTATATATGTGTGTGTGTGTGTGTGTGTGTGTGTGTGTGTGTCTGTATATATGTGTGTGTGTGTGTATATATATGTGTGTGTGCGCGCGCGCGCACGAATGTCGCGCTCTGAAATATGTACCTATGATTATTAGAGTATACCATTCGAGAAAAAATGTCTAACTATTTATCGGTCCATTCTCTCTCTCTGTGCCGGCCTTCCTGCTAAAACTTGTCCACTCATTATGCTGTTGAATATCTATCTCCAATGGTCATTTACCATTAATTAATATATTATTAAGCAGATAAAGTCCTTTACAAATATCTTCATCTTTTAAAGCACATATCTTTCTTCTAACATGAATCACTATAACTCATATACTTTCATCAGTTCCAAACACTTTTCTTATTCCTTCCTTAACATCTTTCCTTATATAACCTATCTCCACAAATTAATATCTTAATGATTAACTGGCAACTCCATGCCTTTCCCTCCCCCTACCCCTCAGGCACCCCCTCTGCAGCTCCCTCGGCCCCCACCCCCCTACCAACACCCTACCCCGCAACCGAGGCCCAAATATAACTACCCCCATACCACAATTACCAGAGACCACCCCCGCCCCCTCCCCCGACCCCCGCCTAACAGAGAAAATGACCGCCACAAACGCTATACTTACCCAGCCGAACCGTTCGTTCGCGTATGTACTATTTATTGTTGAAAAAACTTAGAATAAAACAAACCGGATTTTCATTCCCTAGTAAAACACATATATATATGTATACAAAACGAGGCCTAGATTAGCACATATTAGGTATTGGATTGCTTGTTTACCATTCACAAACTCATTTGGACACACACACACCACACTAAATATTAAATAATACAAACCTTTAAACACACACACACACACACACACACACACACACGTCTGTTTGCCTAAATTCTCCAATATTCATTCATGAAACTGCCTCACTGGACTGCAACCTCATCGAATAAGCTGTCATGTATTTCTAACTCTCAACACAAACTCACAACTTCACACGTCAATCATTGCAAATGTTGATAAATAGACACTAACTAACCTTACTACGAGATATAAATACAAGTGCAAAATTTGATTCAGAAGGCAACTCCAGCGTGGCCTAGTCGGATAGAACATGTTCTTAATCCGGATAGACCTGCGTTCGAGCCTGTCGAAACGGTTGCAAGTACAGGGCACAGATTTATCTGTGTGTCCCCCTCCTGTAGGAGCATCAGTTTCGATAGATTCTCTGGATAGCTGAAGATTGATTGACTGACCCCTTGGAATGTGGGGAAGGGTTGAAATCCGGGGGCCCACGGACGGATACCTGGATCCACTGACCTCGGGCAGGTCTTTCAATTCACCTGGATTTCAGGTGGGGAGAAGGGAGGCAATTTGGGTCGACACAAATAGCTTCCTGGACCCAAAACCCCAAAGACACCCAGACACACGGAATCAAGACGCACACGGCTGCAGGAGACACAAGGACTCAAGACACACGCGGAATCAAGACACACACGGACTCAAGACACACGCGGACTCAAGACACACACGGAATCAAGACTCGCGGACTCAAGACACACGCGGAATCAAGACACACGCAGACTCAAGACACACGCGGAATCAAGACACACACGGACTCAAGACACACATGGACTCAAGACACAAACGGATTCAAGACACACGCGGACTCAAGACACACACGGAATCAAGACACACACGGGCACTGACACGATCCCAAGGTGGAGATAAGGGAGGCAATTTGAGGGGACACAAATGGCATCCTGGACTCAATACCCCAGGGATAATGACATAGACACGGACACGGACACGGATACGGACACTCATAGACTCTAACGGACACGGACACACGGAATCAATACACGGACTCAAGACACACACGGACTCAAGACACACACAGAATCAAGACACACATGGACACTGACACGATCCCAAGGTGGAGATAAGGGAGGCAATTTGAGGGGACACAAATGGCATCCTGGACTCAAAACCCCAGGGATAATGGCACGAACACGGACACTAACTAACCTAACCTAAGACTCTGACGGACACGGGAACATACGGAATCAAGACACACGCGGAAACAAGACACACTCAGGAGACACACACGAAATCAAGACACATAAGGAATCAAGGCACAGACCGAATCAAGAAACACAAGGAATCAAGAAACACAAGGAATCAAGACACACACGGAATCAAGAAACACAAGGAATCAAGAAACACAAGGAATCAAGAAACACAAGGAATCAAGACAAACACGAAACCAAGAAACACAAGGAATCAAGAAACACAAGGAATCAAGAAACACAAGGAATCAAGAAACACAAGGAATCAAGACAAACACGAAACCAAGAAACACAAGGAATCAAGAAACACAAGGAATCAAGACACGCACGGAATCAAGACACACACGGAATCAAGACACGCACGGAATCAAGACACACACGGAATCAAGACACGCACGGAATCAAGAAACACAAGGAATCAAGAAACACACGGAATCAAGAAACACAAGGAATCAAGAAACACAAGGAATCAAGACACAAACGGAATCAAGACACGCACGGAATCAAGACACAAACGGAATCAAGACACACACGGAATCAAGAAACACAAGGAATCAAGAAACACACGGAATCAAGAAACACAAGAAATCAAGACACAAACGGAATCAAGACACACACGGAATCAAGAAACACAAGGAATCAAGGCACAGACGGAATCAAGACACACACGGAATCAAGACACGCACGGAATCAAGAAACACAAGGAATCAAGAAACACACGGAATCAAGAAACACAAGGAATCAAGAAACACAAGGAATCAAGACAAACACGGAATCAAGAAACACAAGGAATCAAAAAACACAAGGAATCAAGACACACACGGAATCAAGACACACACGGAATCAAGACACACAAGGAATCAAGAAACAAAAGGAATCAAGAAACACACGGAATCAAGACACACACGGAATTAAGAAACACAAGGAATCAAGACACAAACGGAATCAAGACACACACGGAATCAAGAAACACAAGGAATGGACAGACGGAATCAAGACACACACGGAATCAAGAAACACAAGGAATCAAGGCACAGACGGAATCAAGACACACACGGAATCAAGACATACACGGAATCAAGGCACACTCGGAATCAAGAAACACAAGGAATCAAGGCACAGACGGAATCAAGACACACAAGGAATCAAGGCACATAAGGAATCAAGAAACACAAGGAATCAAGGCACAGACGGAATCAAGACACACACGGAATCAAGACACACGGAATCAACAAACACACGGAATCAAGACACACACGGAATCAACAAACACAAGGAATCAAGACTACAAACGGAATCAAGACACACACGGAATCAAGAAACACAAGGAATCAAGGCACAGACGGAATCAAGACACACACGGAATCAAGACACACACGGAATCAAGACACGCACGGAATCAAGAAACACAAGGAATCAAGGCACACACGGAATCAAGAAACACATGGAATCAAGACACACACGGAATCAAGAAACACAAGGAATCAAAACTCAACTCAAGACACATACACGGACAGAGATAAAAAATTTAAACATCTAAGGAATGTGGCGTTTTTTTGTTTTGTTTTTATCAAAAAAAACTGTTTTAAATTTGTCAACGTGAGAACTGCCAGAAGGTCAATCATCGGCTGTCCAGAGAATCTATCGAACCTGATGCTGCTACAGGAGAGGACAATATGTGCCCTGTAATTGCAACCGTTTCGACAGGCTCGAACATCCGTGTGTCTATCCGGATTAAGAATATGTTCTATCCAACTTGGATAGAACATGTTCAAAGTAGCAAAGTAACTTTTGTAAAGAAGAATGAACCTTTTTTTTCAACCTATGCGAGACAAATAATTGAATATGCAGCCCCAGCCTTTTTTCCAACAGAGCTGAGAGTTATGAGTTACATAACTTCTGGAAAACTACTTGAGCAATTGATTGATGGTTGAGAGGTGGGACCAAAGATCTGAATATCAAACCTAGCAAACACAACTAGGTGAATACACTAGGTGAGAACAAACTTACAAAAACCCACAGTTGTAGATGCAAACTCCATTCATAATTTTAAAAGTTGATATGACAGGAAAATAGACCAGGAGTCATTGCTTTAAACAACCGGCGGCTATATTGTCAGCGTTCAAAAACTGATGCTCAGTCCTGCAAGTACAAATAGGTGAGTACACAGAAATATGAAACATGTGTGTGTTCCTTCTAGACTAACGATTCCTGGATCGAAACCCGGCCAGGCAGGACTGAAATTATTGGTAGCGTTTTCCTATCACCTAATGCCTCTGTTCTCCTAGCAGTAAACAGGTATCCAGGAGTTGTGAGCTTCATGTAGGGTTGCATCCTAGTGAGGGTCAGTCAGGGTGTTCGATCTTGTGAGGTGGGTGTTGGTTAGATTAGGTTAGGTTAGGTTTGGTTAGGTTAGGTTAGGTTTAGGTTAAGTTTGGTTAGGTTAGGTTAGGTAGGTTAAGTTTGGTTAGGTTAGGTTAGGTTAGGTTAAGTTTGGTTAGGTTAGGTTTGGTTAGGTTAGGTTAGGTTAGGTTTAGGTTAGGTTAGGTTTAGGTTAGGTTAGGTTAGGTTAGGTTTGTTAGGTTAGGTTTGGTTAGGTTTAGGTTAGGTTAGGTTAGGTTAGGTTAGGTTAGGTTAGGTTAGGTTAGGTTAGGTTAGGTTAGTTAGGTTAGGTTAGGTTTAGGTTAGGTTAGGTTAGGTTAGGTTAGGTTAGGTTAGTTAGGTTAGGTTACGTTAGTTAGGTTAGGTTAGGTTAAGTTTGGTTAGGTTAGGTTAGGTTAGGTTAGGTTAGGTTACGTTAGTTAGGTTAGGTTAGGTTAAGTTTGGTTAGGTTAGGTTAGGTTAAGTTGGTTAGGTTAGGTTTGGTTAGGTTAGGTTAGGTTTAGGTTAGGTGAGGTTAAGTTTGGTTAGGTTAGGTTAGGTTAAGTTTGGTTAGGTTAGGTTTGGTTAGGTTAGGTAGGTTAGGTTAGGTTTAGGTTAGGTTAGGTTAGGTTAGGTTAGGTTAGGTTAGGTTAGGTTAGGTTTAGGTTAGGTTAGGTTAGGTTTGTTAGGTTAGGTTTGGTTAGGTTTAGGTTAGGTTATGTTAGTTAGGTTAGGTTTGGTTAGGTTTTGGTTAGGTTAGGTTAGGTTTGTTAGGTTAGGTTTAGGTTAGGTTAGGTTAGGTTAGGTTAGGTTAGGTTAGTTAGGTTAGGTTTGGTTAGGTTTAGGTTAGGTTAGGTTAGGTTAGTTAGGTTAGGTTAGGTTAGGTTAGGTTACGTTAGTTAGGTTAGGTTAGGTTAGGTTTTGGTTAGGTTTAGGTTAGGTTAGTTAGGTTAGGTTATGTTAGATTAGGTTAGGTTAGTTAGGTTAGGTTTGGTTAGGTTAGGTTACGTTACGTTAGTTAGGTTAGGTTAGATTAGTTAGGTTAGGTTAGTTAGGTTAGGTTAGGTTAGGTTAGTTAGGTTAGGTTTGGTTTGGTTAGCTTAGTTAGGTAAGTTAGGTAGATTGGGTTTAGGTGTAGGTTAGGTTAGATTTAGATTAGGTTAAGTTATATTAGGTTTGGTTTTAGATTGTGGTAGGTTATAGGTTAGGGTAGGGTATAGGTTAGGCTAGGTTAAGTTAGGAATAGGCCAAGAGTTATTGCTATAAACAACCGACGGCTTAAAGGCAGACTCTAAGATTAACGCTCGATCCTCCTGGCACAAATAGGTGAGTACACATATATGTAACATGAATGATGTGTTCCTTCTCGACTCTCAATAAGGGATTCCAGGGTTCGAATCGCGGTCGGGTAGGGCTGTAATTGTTGGTAGCTATCACCCAATGCACCTGTTCACCTAGCAGTAAATAGGTACCCAGGAGTTAGTGAGCTACTAGCATCCTGTTGAGTGAGGGTTAGTTTAACCTTGTGGGGTGGGTGTTGGAGACCACTTTATAATCCTAACATGTATATATAGACTGCCTGACTGCCTGTCCCCCGACTCAAAGAAGTTATATGTATTGACTCAATGAAGCCTAAGAGAACATAATCCAAGGCCTAAGAGTAGTCATTCGTGCTTAGAAGAGGATTGTTTAGGTTTTATAAATAGCGGCGGGTGGCATTTATAAGTGATTTGTGCGAGATCAATGGCATCCAAACATTTCCATGTTGGTGCTATAGTCCACTTTTGGTTGGTTTGTTTGACTATAAGAACTATCATTAATGGAGAATTGGCTGGTATGTGTGAGTATCCTCCGCCGCAGTTACCATTATCATCACTCACTCACTCACAAGTTATTGGTTACCACTTGTATGCAATAACAACGGCCATACTACCACTTAAAGAACACTGCTTCTCGTCCCATTAGCCAAGTTAAGCAACTTTCAATTTGGTTAGTAATTGGATGGGTAACCTGCCTGGTAACACCAACTGCTAGTACTGCTGATGGCATTCATATTTGGACAGTCCCTGTGGATCAGTGGTAAGGCACTCACCTCGCGCTTCTCAAGCGATTTCGCCTGGGTTCATATCCTGGCTGGCAGGGGAAGAGCGGATTGACTAGGCACCAATCCTTAACTTAACGATTCTCTTCACGAAGCAGTGAATGGGTACCTGGTTGTTAAACGGTTTGTCGGGTTGTGTTCCAGGGAAAATTAACAATGAGTTTGTGTGTACTCACCTAATTGTACTCACCTTATTGTGCTTGCGGGGGTTGAGCTCTGGCTCTTTGGTCTGCCTCTCAACCGTCAATCAACAGGAGTACTGGTTCCTGAGCCTATTGGGCTCTATCATATCTACACTTGAAACTGTGTATGGAGTCAGCCTCCACCACATCACTTCCTAATGCATTCCATTTGTCAACTACTCTGACACTAAAAAAGTTCTTTCTAATATCTCTGTGGCTCATTTGGGCACTCAGTTTCCACCTGTGTCCCCAAGTACGTGTGCCCCTTGTTTTAAATAGCCTACCTTTATCTACCCTATCGATTCCCTTGAGAATCTTGAATGTGGTGATCATGTCCCCCTTAACTCTTCTGTCTTCCAACGAAGTGAGGTTTAATTCCCGTAGTCTCTCCTCGTAGCTCATACCTCTTAGCTCGGGTTCTAGTCTGGTGGCAAACCTTTGAACCTTTTCCAGTTTAGTCTTATGCTTGACTAGATGTGGACTCCATGCTGGAGCTGCATACTTGGGGATTGGTCTGACATATGTGGTATATAATGTTCTCAAAGATTCCTTTCAGTGTGTGTGTATTTTATAAGAAAGAGACACATAAACATGTGTGTGAATGAATATGTACACCAATTAATAGTGAATGGGCTGGCATGTGTGAGTATTAATGTATACTATGGGCCACACTCACTGAAATATGTTGTCTGTGTGTGTACATACGTGTAATTGGAGTGACTTATCCACGTGAATTTATCTGTGTGTGTATATATCCAATATGAGTGATCCTTGTCATAATTGTGACAATTTCTGCAATTTGACTGTCGAGACTGTATGTATGTTTGTATATATGTGTGTGTGTGTGTGTGTGTGTGTGTGTGTGTGTCTGTATATATGTGTGTGTGTGTGTATATATATGTGTGTGTGCGCGCGCGCGCACGAATGTCGCGCTCTGAAATATGTACCTATGATTATTAGAGTATACCATTCGAGAAAAAATGTCTAACTATTTATCGGTCCATTCTCTCTCTCTGTGCCGGCCTTCCTGCTAAAACTTGTCCACTCATTATGCTGTTGAATATCTATCTCCAATGGTCATTTACCATTAATTAATATATTATTAAGCAGATAAAGTCCTTTACAAATATCTTCATCTTTTAAAGCACATATCTTTCTTCTAACATGAATCACTATAACTCATATACTTTCATCAGTTCCAAACACTTTTCTTATTCCTTCCTTAACATCTTTCCTTATATAACCTATCTCCACAAATTAATATCTTAATGATTAACTGGCAACTCCATGCCTTTCCCTCCCCCTACCCCTCAGGCACCCCCTCTGCAGCTCCCTCGGCCCCCACCCCCCTACCAACACCCTACCCCGCAACCGAGGCCCAAATATAACTACCCCCATACCACAATTACCAGAGACCACCCCCGCCCCCTCCCCCGACCCCCGCCTAACAGAGAAAATGACCGCCACAACGCTATACTTACCCAGCCGAACCGTTCGTTCGCGTATGTACTATTTATTGTTGAAAAAACTTAGAATAAAACAAACCGGATTTTCATTCCCTAGTAAAACACATATATATATGTATACAAAACGAGGCCTAGATTAGCACATATTAGGTATTGGATTGCTTGTTTACCATTCACAAACTCATTTGGACACACACACACCACACTAAATATTAAATAATACAAACCTTTAAACACACACACACACACACACACACACACACACGTCTGTTTGCCTAAATTCTCCAATATTCATTCATGAAACTGCCTCACTGGACTGCAACCTCATCGAATAAGCTGTCATGTATTTCTAACTCTCAACACAAACTCACAACTTCACACGTCAATCATTGCAAATGTTGATAAATAGACACTAACTAACCTTACTACGAGATATAAATACAAGTGCAAAATTTGATTCAGAAGGCAACTCCAGCGTGGCCTAGTCGGATAGAACATGTTCTTAATCCGGATAGACCTGCGTTCGAGCCTGTCGAAACGGTTGCAAGTACAGGGCACAGATTTATCTGTGTGTCCCCTCCTGTAGGAGCATCAGTTTCGATAGATTCTCTGGATAGCTGAAGATTGATTGACTGACCCCTTGGAATGTGGGGAAGGGTTGAAATCCGGGGGCCCACGGACGGATACCTGGATCCACTGACCTCGGGCAGGTCTTTCAATTCACCTGGATTTCAGGTGGGGAGAAGGGAGGCAATTTGGGTCGACACAAATAGCTTCCTGGACCCAAAACCCCAAAGACACCCAGACACACGGAATCAAGACGCACACGGCTGCAGGAGACACAAGGACTCAAGACACACGCGGAATCAAGACACACACGGACTCAAGACACACGCGGACTCAAGACACACACGGAATCAAGACTCGCGGACTCAAGACACACGCGGAATCAAGACACACGCAGACTCAAGACACACGCGGAATCAAGACACACACGGACTCAAGACACACATGGACTCAAGACACAAACGGATTCAAGACACACGCGGACTCAAGACACACACGGAATCAAGACACACACGGGCACTGACACGATCCAAGGTGGAGATAAGGGAGGCAATTTGAGGGGACACAAATGGCATCCTGGACTCAATACCCCAGGGATAATGACATAGACACGGACACGGACACGGATACGGACACTCATAGACTCTAACGGACACGGACACACGGAATCAATACACGGACTCAAGACACACACGGACTCAAGACACACACAGAATCAAGACACACATGGACACTGACACGATCCCAAGGTGGAGATAAGGGAGGCAATTTGAGGGGACACAAATGGCATCCTGGACTCAAAACCCCAGGGATAATGGCACGAACACGGACACTAACTAACCTAACCTAAGACTCTGACGGACACGGGAACATACGGAATCAAGACACACGCGGAAACAAGACACACTCAGGAGACACACACGAAATCAAGACACATAAGGAATCAAGGCACAGACCGAATCAAGAAACACAAGGAATCAAGAAACACAAGGAATCAAGACACACACGGAATCAAGAAACACAAGGAATCAAGAAACACAAGGAATCAAGAAACACAAGGAATCAAGACAAACACGAAACCAAGAAACACAAGGAATCAAGAAACACAAGGAATCAAGAAACACAAGGAATCAAGACAAACACGAAACCAAGAAACACAAGGAATCAAGAAACACAAGGAATCAAGACACGCACGGAATCAAGACACACACGGAATCAAGACACGCACGGAATCAAGACACACACGGAATCAAGACACGCACGGAATCAAGAAACACAAGGAATCAAGAAACACACGGAATCAAGAAACACAAGGAATCAAGAAACACAAGGAATCAAGACACAAACGGAATCAAGACACGCACGGAATCAAGACACAAACGGAATCAAGACACACACGGAATCAAGAAACACAAGGAATCAAGAAACACACGGAATCAAGAAACACAAGAAATCAAGACACAAACGGAATCAAGACACACACGGAATCAAGAAACACAAGGAATCAAGGCACAGACGGAATCAAGACACACACGGAATCAAGACACGCACGGAATCAAGAAACACAAGGAATCAAGAAACACACGGAATCAAGAAACACAAGGAATCAAGAAACACAAGGAATCAAGACAAACACGGAATCAAGAAACACAAGGAATCAAAAAACACAAGGAATCAAGACACACACGGAATCAAGACACACACGGAATCAAGACACACAAGGAATCAAGAAACAAAAGGAATCAAGAAACACACGGAATCAAGACACACACGGAATTAAGAAACACAAGGAATCAAGACACAAACGGAATCAAGACACACACGGAATCAAGAAACACAAGGAATGGACAGACGGAATCAAGACACACACGGAATCAAGAAACACAAGGAATCAAGGCACAGACGGAATCAAGACACACACGGAATCAAGACATACACGGAATCAAGGCACACTCGGAATCAAGAAACACAAGGAATCAAGGCACAGACGGAATCAAGACACACAAGGAATCAAGGCACATAAGGAATCAAGAAACACAAGGAATCAAGGCACAGACGGAATCAAGACACACACGGAATCAAGACACACGGAATCAACAAACACACGGAATCAAGACACACACGGAATCAACAAACACAAGGAATCAAGACACAAACGGAATCAAGACACACACGGAATCAAGAAACACAAGGAATCAAGGCACAGATGGAATCAAGACACACACGGAATCAAGACACACACGGAATCAAGACACGCACGGAATCAAGAAACACAAGGAATCAAGGCACACACGGAATCAAGAAACACATGGAATCAAGACACACACGGAATCAAGAAACACAAGGAATCAAAACTCAACTCAAGACACATACACGGACAGAGATAAAAAATTTAAACATCTAAGGAATGTGGCGTTTTTTTGTTTTGTTTTTATCAAAAAAACTGTTTTAAATTTGTCAACGTGAGAACTGCCAGAAGGTCAATCATCGGCTGTCCAGAGAATCTATCGAACCTGATGCTGCTACAGGAGAGGACAATATGTGCCCTGTAATTGCAACCGTTTCGACAGGCTCGAACATCCGTGTGTCTATCCGGATTAAGAATATGTTCTATCCAACTTGGATAGAACATGTTCAAAGTAGCAAAGTAACTTTTGTAAAGAAGAATGAACCTTTTTTTTCAACCTATGCGAGACAAATAATTGAATATGCAGCCCCAGCCTTTTTTCCAACAGAGCTGAGAGTTATGAGTTACATAACTTCTGGAAAACTACTTGAGCAATTGATTGATGGTTGAGAGGTGGGACCAAAGATCTGAATATCAAACCTAGCAAACACAACTAGGTGAATACAACTAGGTGAGAACAAACTTACAAAAACCCACAGTTGTAGATGCAAACTCCATTCATAATTTTAAAAGTTGATATGACAGGAAAATAGACCAGGAGTCATTGCTTTAAACAACCGGCGGCTATATTGTCAGCGTTCAAAAACTGATGCTCAGTCCTGCAAGTACAAATAGGTGAGTACACAGAAATATGAAACATGTGTGTGTTCCTTCTAGACTAACGATTCCTGGATCGAAACCCGGCCAGGCAGGACTGAAATTATTGGTAGCGTTTCCTATCACCTAATGCCTCTGTTCTCCTAGCAGTAAACAGGTATCCAGGAGTTGTGAGCTTCATGTAGGGTTGCATCCTAGTGAGGGTCAGTCAGGGTGTTCGATCTTGTGAGGTGGGTGTTGGTTAGATTAGGTTAGGTTAGGTTTGGTTAGGTTAGGTTAGGTTTAGGTTAAGTTTGGTTAGGTTAGGTTAGGTTAGGTTAAGTTTGGTTAGGTTAGGTTAGGTTAGGTTAAGTTTGGTTAGGTTAGGTTTGGTTAGGTTAGGTTAGGTTAGGTTAGGTTAGGTTAGGTTTAGGTTAGGTTAGGTTAGGTTAGGTTTGTTAGGTTAGGTTTGGTTAGGTTTAGGTTAGGTTAGGTTAGGTTAGGTTAGGTTAGGTTAGGTTAGGTTAGGTTAGGTTAGGTTAGGTTAGTTAGGTTAGGTTAGGTTTAGGTTAGGTTAGGTTAGGTTAGGTTAGGTTAGGTTAGTTAGGTTAGGTTACGTTAGTTAGGTTAGGTTAGGTTAAGTTTGGTTAGGTTAGGTTAGGTTAGGTTAGGTTAGGTTACGTTAGTTAGGTTAGGTTAGGTTAAGTTTGGTTAGGTTAGGTTAGGTTAAGTTGGTTAGGTTAGGTTTGGTTAGGTTAGGTTAGGTTTAGGTTAGGTGAGGTTAAGTTTGGTTAGGTTAGGTTAGGTTAAGTTTGGTTAGGTTAGGTTTGGTTAGGTTAGGTTAGGTTAGGTTTAGGTTAGGTTAGGTTAGGTTAGGTTAGGTTAGGTTAGGTTAGGTTTAGGTTAGGTTAGGTTAGGTTTGTTAGGTTAGGTTTGGTTAGGTTTAGGTTAGGTTATGTTAGTTAGGTTAGGTTTGGTTAGGTTTTGGTTAGGTTAGGTTAGGTTTGTTAGGTTAGGTTTAGGTTAGGTTAGGTTAGGTTAGGTTAGGTTAGGTTAGTTAGGTTAGGTTTGGTTAGGTTTAGGTTAGGTTAGGTTAGGTTAGTTAGGTTAGGTTAGGTTAGGTTAGGTTACGTTAGTTAGGTTAGGTTAGGTTAGGTTTGGTTAGGTTTAGGTTAGGTTAGTTAGGTTAGGTTATGTTAGATTAGGTTAGGTTAGTTAGGTTAGGTTTGGTTAGGTTAGGTTACGTTACGTTAGTTAGGTTAGGTTAGATTAGTTAGGTTAGGTTAGTTAGGTTAGGTTAGGTTAGGTTAGTTAGGTTAGGTTTGGTTTGGTTAGCTTAGTTAGGTAAGTTAGGTAGATTGGGTTTAGGTGTAGGTTAGGTTAGATTTAGATTAGGTTAAGTTATATTAGGTTTGGTTTTAGATTGTGGTAGGTTATAGGTTAGGGTAGGGTATAGGTTAGGCTAGGTTAAGTTAGGAAATAGGCCAAGAGTTATTGCTATAAACAACCGACGGCTTAAAGGCAGACTCTAAGATTAACGCTCGATCCTCCTGGCACAAATAGGTGAGTACACATATATGTAACATGAATGATGTGTTCCTTCTCGACTCTCAATAAGGGATTCCAGGGTTCGAATCGCGGTCGGGTAGGGCTGTAATTGTTGGTAGCGTTTCCTATCACCCAATGCACCTGTTCACCTAGCAGTAAATAGGTACCCAGGAGTTAGTGAGCTACTAGCATCCTGTTGAGTGAGGGTTAGTTTAACCTTGTGGGGTGGGTGTTGGAGACCACTTTATAATCCTAACATGTATATATAGACTGCCTGACTGCCTGTCCCCCGACTCAAAGAAGTTATATGTATTGACTCAATGAAGCCTAAGAGAACATAATCCAAGGCCTAAGAGTAGTCATTCGTGCTTAGAAGAGGATTGTTTAGGTTTTATAAATAGCGGCGGGTGGCATTTATAAGTGATTTGTGCGAGATCAATGGCATCCAAACATTTCCATGTTGGTGCTATAGTCCACTTTTGGTTGGTTTGTTTGACTATAAGAACTATCATTAATGGAGAATTGGCTGGTATGTGTGAGTATCCTCCGCCGCAGTTACCATTATCATCACTCACTCACTCACAAGTTATTGGTTACCACTTGTATGCAATAACAACGGCCATACTACCACTTAAAGAACACTGCTTCTCGTCCCATTAGCCAAGTTAAGCAACTTTCAATTTGGTTAGTAATTGGATGGGTAACCTGCCTGGTAACACCAACTGCTAGTACTGCTGATGGCATTCATATTTGGACAGTCCCTGTGGATCAGTGGTAAGGCACTCACCTCGCGCTTCTCAAGCGATTTCGCCTGGGTTCATATCCTGGCTGGCAGGGGAAGAGCGGATTGACTAGGCACCAATCCTTAACTTAACGATTCTCTTCACGAAGCAGTGAATGGGTACCTGGTTGTTAAACGGTTTGTCGGGTTGTGTTCCAGGGAAAATTAACAATGAGTTTGTGTGTACTCACCTAATTGTACTCACCTTATTGTGCTTGCGGGGGTTGAGCTCTGGCTCTTTGGTCTGCCTCTCAACCGTCAATCAACAGGAGTACTGGTTCCTGAGCCTATTGGGCTCTATCATATCTACACTTGAAACTGTGTATGGAGTCAGCCTCCACCACATCACTTCCTAATGCATTCCATTTGTCAACTACTCTGACACTAAAAAAGTTCTTTCTAATATCTCTGTGGCTCATTTGGGCACTCAGTTTCCACCTGTGTCCCCAAGTACGTGTGCCCCTTGTTTTAAATAGCCTACCTTTATCTACCCTATCGATTCCCTTGAGAATCTTGAATGTGGTGATCATGTCCCCCTTAACTCTTCTGTCTTCCAACGAAGTGAGGTTTAATTCCCGTAGTCTCTCCTCGTAGCTCATACCTCTTAGCTCGGGTTCTAGTCTGGTGGCAAACCTTTGAACCTTTTCCAGTTTAGTCTTATGCTTGACTAGATGTGGACTCCATGCTGGAGCTGCATACTTGGGGATTGGTCTGACATATGTGGTATATAATGTTCTCAAAGATTCCTTTCAGTGTGTGTGTATTTTATAAGAAAGAGACACATAAACATGTGTGTGAATGAATATGTACACCAATTAATAGTGAATGGGCTGGCATGTGTGAGTATTAATGTATACTATGGGCCACACTCACTGAAATATGTTGTCTGTGTGTGTACATACGTGTAATTGGAGTGACTTATCCACGTGAATTTATCTGTGTGTGTATATATCCAATATGAGTGATCCTTGTCATAATTGTGACAATTTCTGCAATTTGACTGTCGAGACTGTATGTATGTTTGTATATATGTGTGTGTGTGTGTGTGTGTGTGTGTGTGTGTGTGTCTGTATATATGTGTGTGTGTGTGTATATATATGTGTGTGTGCGCGCGCGCGCACGAATGTCGCGCTCTGAAATATGTACCTATGATTATTAGAGTATACCATTCGAGAAAAAATGTCTAACTATTTATCGGTCCATTCTCTCTCTCTGTGCCGGCCTTCCTGCTAAAACTTGTCCACTCATTATGCTGTTGAATATCTATCTCCAATGGTCATTTACCATTAATTAATATATTATTAAGCAGATAAAGTCCTTTACAAATATCTTCATCTTTTAAAGCACATATCTTTCTTCTAACATGAATCACTATAACTCATATACTTTCATCAGTTCCAAACACTTTTCTTATTCCTTCCTTAACATCTTTCCTTATATAACGTATCTCCACAAATTAATATCTTAATGATTAACTGGCAACTCCATGCCTTTCCCTCCCCCTACCCCTCAGGCACCCCCTCTGCAGCTCCCTCGGCCCCCACCCCCCTACCAACACCCTACCCCGCAACCGAGGCCCAAATATAACTACCCCCATACCACAATTACCAGAGACCACCCCCGCCCCCTCCCCCGACCCCCGCCTAACAGAGAAAATGACCGCCACAACGCTATACTTACCCAGCCGAACCGTTCGTTCGCGTATGTACTATTTATTGTTGAAAAAACTTAGAATAAAACAAACCGGATTTTCATTCCCTAGTAAAACACATATATATATATGTATACAAAACGAGGCGTAGATTAGCACATATTAGGTATTGGATTGCTTGTTTACCATTCACAAACTCATTTGGACACACACACACCACACTAAATATTAAATAATACATACCTTTAAACACACACACACACACACACACACACACACACACGTCAGTTTGCCTAAATTCTCCAATATTCATTCATGAAACTGCCTCACTGGACTGCAACCTCATCGAATAAGCTGTCATGTATTTCTAACTCTCAACACAAACTCACAACTTCACACGTCAATCATTGCAAATGTTGATAAATAGACACTAACTAACCTTACTACGAGATATAAATACAAGTGCAAAATTTGATTCAGAAGGCAACTCCAGCGTGGCCTAGTCGGATAGAACATGTTCTTAATCCGGATAGACCTGCGTTCGAGCCTGTCGAAACGGTTGCAAGTACAGGGCACAGATTTATCTGTGTGTCCCCTCCTGTAGGAGCATCAGTTTCGATAGATTCTCTGGATAGCTGAAGATTGATTGACTGACCCCTTGGAATGTGGGGAAGGGTTGAAATCCGGGGGCCCACGGACGGATACCTGGATCCACTGACCTCGGGCAGGTCTTTCAATTCACCTGGATTTCAGGTGGGGAGAAGGGAGGCAATTTGGGTCGACACAAATAGCTTCCTGGACCCAAAACCCCAAAGACACCCAGACACACGGAATCAAGACGCACACGGCTGCAGGAGACACAAGGACTCAAGACACACGCGGAATCAAGACACACACGGACTCAAGACACAAGCGGACTCAAGACACACACGGAATCAAGACTCGCGGACTCAAGACACACGCGGAATCAAGACACACGCAGACTCAAGACACACGCGGAATCAAGACACACACGGACTCAAGACACACATGGACTCAAGACACAAACGGATTCAAGACACACGCGGACTCAAGACACACACGGAATCAAGACACACACGGACACTGACACGATCCCAAGGTGGAGATAAGGGAGGCAATTTGAGGGGACACAAATGGCATCCTGGACTCAATACCCCAGGGATAATGACATAGACACGGACACGGACACGGATACGGACACTCATAGACTCTAACGGACACGGACACACGGAATCAATACACGGACTCAAGACACACACGGACTCAAGACACACACAGAATCAAGACACACATGGACACTGACACGATCCCAAGGTGGAGATAAGGGAGGCAATTTGAGGGGACACAAATGGCATCCTGGACTCAAAACCCCAGGGATAATGGCACGAACACGGACACTAACTAACCTAACCTAAGACTCTGACGGACACGGGAACATACGGAATCAAGACACACGCGGAAACAAGACACACTCATGAGACACACACGAAATCAAGACACATAAGGAATCAAGGCACAGACCGAATCAAGAAACACAAGGAATCAAGAAACACAAGGAATCAAGACACACACGGAATCAAGAAACACAAGGAATCAAGAAACACAAGGAATCAAGAAACACAAGGAATCAAGACAAACACGAAACCAAGAAACACAAGGAATCAAGAAACACAAGGAATCAAGAAACACAAGGAATCAAGAAACACAAGGAATCAAGACAAACACGAAACCAAGAAACACAAGGAATCAAGAAACACAAGGAATCAAGACACGCACGGAATCAAGACACACACGGAATCAAGACACGCACGGAATCAAGACACACACGGAATCAAGACACGCACGGAATCAAGAAACACAAGGAATCAAGAAACACACGGAATCAAGAAACACAAGGAATCAAGAAACACAAGGAATCAAGACACAAACGGAATCAAGACACGCACGGAATCAAGACACAAACGGAATCAAGACACACACGGAATCAAGAAACACAAGGAATCAAGAAACACACGGAATCAAGAAACACAAGAAATCAAGACACAAACGGAATCAAGACACACACGGAATCAAGAAACACAAGGAATCAAGGCACAGACGGAATCAAGACACACACGGAATCAAGACACGCACGGAATCAAGAAACACAAGGAATCAAGAAACACACGGAATCAAGAAACACAAGGAATCAAGAAACACAAGGAATCAAGAAACACAAGGAATCAAGACAAACACGGAATCAAGAAACACAAGGAATCAAAAAACACAAGGAATCAAGACACACACGGAATCAAGACACACACGGAATCAAGACACACAAGGAATCAAGAAACAAAAGGAATCAAGAAACACACGGAATCAAGACACACACGGAATTAAGAAACACAAGGAATCAAGACACAAACGGAATCAAGACACACACGGAATCAAGAAACACAAGGAATGGACAGACGGAATCAAGACACACACGGAATCAAGAAACACAAGGAATCAAGGCACAGACGGAATCAAGACACACACGGAATCAAGACATACACGGAATCAAGGCACACTCGGAATCAAGAAACACAAGGAATCAAGGCACAGACGGAATCAAGACACACAAGGAATCAAGGCACATAAGGAATCAAGAAACACAAGGAATCAAGGCACAGACGGAATCAAGACACACACGGAATCAAGACACACGGAATCAACAAACACACGGAATCAAGACACACACGGAATCAACAAACACAAGGAATCAAGACACAAACGGAATCAAGACACACACGGAATCAAGAAACACAAGGAATCAAGGCACAGACGGAATCAAGACACACACGGAATCAAGACACACGGAATCAAGACACGCACGGAATCAAGAAACACAAGGAATCAAGACACACACGGAATCAAGAAACACATGGAATCAAGACACACACGGAATCAAGAAACACAAGGAATCAAAACTCAACTCAAGACACATACACGGACAGAGATAAAAAATTTAAACATCTAAGGAATGTGGCGTTTTTTTGTTTTGTTTTTATCAAAAAAACTGTTTTAAATTTGCCAACGTGAGAACTGCCAGAAGGTCAATCATCGGCTGTCCAGAGAATCTATCGAACCTGATGCTGCTACAGGAGAGGACAATATGTGCCCTGTAATTGCAACCGTTTCGACAGGCTCGAACGCAGGTCTATCCGGATTAAGAATATGTTCTATCCGACTTGGATAGAACATGTTCAAAGTAACATTTCTAACTTGTGTAAAGAAGAATGAACCTTTTTTTTCAACCTATGCGAGACAAATAATTGAATATGCAGCCCCAGCCTTTTTTCCAACAGAGCTGAGAGTTATGAGTTACATAACTTCTGGAAAACTACTTGAGCAATTGATTGATGGTTGAGAGGTGGGACCAAAGATCTGAATATCAAACCTAGCAAACACAACTAGGTGAATACAACTAGGTGAGAACAAACTTACAAAAACCCACAGTTGTAGATGCAAACTCCATTCATAATTTTAAAAGTTCATATGACAGGAAAATAGACCAGGAGTCATTGCTTTAAACAACCGGCGGCTATATTGTCAGCGTTCAAAAACTGATGCTCAGTCCTGCAAGTACAAATAGGTGAGTACACAGAAATATGAAACATGTGTGTGTTCCTTCTAGACTAACGATTCCTGGATCGAAACCCGGCCAGGCAGGACTGAAATTATTGGTAGCGTTTCCTATCACCTAATGCCTCTGTTCTCCTAGCAGTAAACAGGTATCCAGGAGTTGTGAGCTTCATGTAGGGTTGCATCCTAGTGAGGGTCAGTCAGGGTGTTCGATCTTGTGAGGTGGGTGTTGGTTAGATTAGGTTAGGTTAGGTTTGGTTAGGTTAGGTTAGGTTTAGGTTAAGTTTGGTTAGGTTAGGTTAGGTTAGGTTAAGTTTGGTTAGGTTAGGTTAGGTTAGGTTAAGTTTGGTTAGGTTAGGTTTGGTTAGGTTAGGTTAGGTTAGGTTAGGTTAGGTTAGGTTTAGGTTAGGTTAGGTTTGGTTAGGTTTGTTAGGTTAGGTTTGGTTAGGTTTAGGTTAGGTTAGGTTAGTTAGGTTAGGTTAGGTTAGGTTAGGTTAGGTTAGGTTAGGTTAGTTAGGTTAGGTTCGGTTTAGGTTAGGTTAGGTTAGGTTAGGTTAGGTTAGTTAGGTTAGGTTACGTTAGTTAGGTTAGGTTAGGTTAAGTTTGGTTAGGTTAGGTTAGGTTAGGTTAGGTTAGGTTACGTTAGTTAGGTTAGGTTAGGTTAAGTTTGGTTAGGTTAGGTTAGGTTAAGTTGGTTAGGTTAGGTTTGGTTAGGTTAGGTTAGGTTTAGGTTAGGTGAGGTTAAGTTTGGTTAGGTTAGGTTAGGTTAAGTTTGGTTAGGTTAGGTTTGGTTAGGTTAGGTTAGGTTAGGTTTAGGTTAGGTTAGGTTAGGTTAGGTTAGGTTAGGTTAGGTTAGGTTAGGTTTAGGTTAGGTTAGGTTAGGTTTGTTAGGTTAGGTTTGGTTAGGTTTAGGTTAGGTTATGTTAGTTAGGTTAGGTTTGGTTAGGTTTAGGTTAGGTTAGGTTAGGTTTGTTAGGTTAGGTTTAGGTTAGGTTAGGTTAGGTTAGGTTAGGTTAGTTAGGTTAGGTTTGGTTAGGTTTAGGTTAGGTTAGGTTAGGTTAGTTAGGTTAGGTTAGGTTAGGTTAGGTTACGTTAGTTAGGTTAGGTTAGGTTAGGTTTGGTTAGGTTTAGGTTAGGTTAGTTAGGTTAGGTTATGTTAGATTAGGTTAGGTTAGTTAGGTTAGGTTTGGTTAGGTTAGGTTACGTTACGTTAGTTAGGTTAGGTTAGATTAGTTAGGTTAGGTTAGTTAGGTTAGGTTAGGTTAGGTTAGTTAGGTTAGGTTTGGTTTGGTTAGCTTAGTTAGGTAAGTTAGGTAGATTGGGTTTAGGTGTAGGTTAGGTTAGATTTAGATTAGGTTAAGTTATATTAGGTTTGGTTTTAGATTGTGGTAGGTTATAGGTTAGGGTAGGGTATAGGTTAGGCTAGGTTAAGTTAGGAAATAGGCCAAGAGTTATTGCTATAAACAACCGACGGCTTAAAGGCAGACTCTAAGATTAACTCTCGATCCTCCTGGCACAAATAGGTGAGTACACATATATGTAACATGAATGATGTGTTCCTTCTCGACTCTCAATAAGGGATTCCAGGGTTCGAATCGCGGTCGGGTAGGGCTGTAATTGTTGGTAGCGTTTCCTATCACCCAATGCACCTGTTCACCTAGCAGTAAATAGGTACCCAGGAGTTAGTGAGCTACTAGCATCCTGTTGAGTGAGGGTTAGTTTAACCTTGTGGGGTGGGTGTTGGAGACCACTTTATAATCCTAACATGTATATATAGACTGCCTGACTGCCTGTCCCCCGACTCAAAGAAGTTATATGTATTGACTCAATGAAGCCTAAGAGAACATAATCCAAGGCCTAAGAGTAGTCATTCGTGCTTAGAAGAGGATTGTTTAGGTTTTATAAATAGCGGCGGGTGGCATTTATAAGTGATTTGTGCGAGATCAATGGCATCCAAACATTTCCATGTTGGTGCTATAGTCCACTTTTGGTTGGTTTGTTTGACTATAAGAACTATCATTAATGGAGAATTGGCTGGTATGTGTGAGTATCCTCCGCCGCAGTTACCATTATCATCACTCACTCACTCACAAGTTATTGGTTACCACTTGTATGCAATAACAACGGCCATACTACCACTTAAAGAACACTGCTTCTCGTCCCATTAGCCAAGTTAAGCAACTTTCAATTTGGTTAGTAATTGGATGGGTAACCTGCCTGGTAACACCAACTGCTAGTACTGCTGATGGCATTCATATTTGGACAGTCCCTGTGGATCAGTGGTAAGGCACTCACCTCGCGCTTCTCAAGCGATTTCGCCTGGGTTCATATCCTGGCTGGCAGGGGAAGAGCGGATTGACTAGGCACCAATCCTTAACTTAACGATTCTCTTCACGAAGCAGTGAATGGGTACCTGGTTGTTAAACGGTTTGTCGGGTTGTGTTCCAGGGAAAATTAACAATGAGTTTGTGTGTACTCACCTAATTGTACTCACCTTATTGTGCTTGCGGGGGTTGAGCTCTGGCTCTTTGGTCTGCCTCTCAACCGTCAATCAACAGGAGTACTGGTTCCTGAGCCTATTGGGCTCTATCATATCTACACTTGAAACTGTGTATGGAGTCAGCCTCCACCACATCACTTCCTAATGCATTCCATTTGTCAACTACTCTGACACTAAAAAAGTTCTTTCTAATATCTCTGTGGCTCATTTGGGCACTCAGTTTCCACCTGTGTCCCCTAGTACGTGTGCCCCTTGTTTTAAATAGCCTACCTTTATCTACCCTATCGATTCCCTTGAGAATCTTGAATGTGGTGATCATGTCCCCCTTAACTCTTCTGTCTTCCAACGAAGTGAGGTTTAATTCCCGTAGTCTCTCCTCGTAGCTCATACCTCTTAGCTCGGGTTCTAGTCTGGTGGCAAACCTTTGAACCTTTTCCAGTTTAGTCTTATGCTTGACTAGATGTGGACTCCATGCTGGAGCTGCATACTTGGGGATTGGTCTGACATATGTGGTATATAATGTTCTCAAAGATTCCTTTCAGTGTGTGTGTATTTTATAAGAAAGAGACACATAAACATGTGTGTGAATGAATATGAACACCAATTAATAGTGAATGGGCTGGCATGTGTGAGTATTAATGTATACTATGGGCCACACTCACTGAAATATGTTGTCTGTGTGTGTACATACGTGTAATTGGAGTGACTTATCCACGTGAATTTATCTGTGTGTGTATATATCCAATATGAGTGATCCTTGTCATAATTGTGACAGTTTCTGCAATTTGACTGTCGAGACTGTATGTATGTTTGTATATATGTGTGTGTGTGTGTGTGTGTGTCTGTATATATGTGTGTGTGTGTGTATATATATGTGTGTGTGCGCGCGCGCGCACGAATGTCGCGCTCTGAAATATGTACCTATGATTATTAGAGTATACCATTCGAGAAAAAATGTCTAACTATTTATCGGTCCATTCTCTCTCTCTGTGCCGGCCTTCCTGCTAAAACTTGTCCACTCATTATGCTGTTGAATATCTATCTTCAATGGTCATTTACCATTAATTAATATATTATTAAGCAGATAAAGTCCTTTACAAATATCTTCATCTTTTAAAGCACATATCTTTCTTCTAACATGAATCACTATAACTCATATACTTTCATCAGTTCCAAACACTTTTCTTATTCCTTCCTTAACATCTTTCCTTATATAACCTATCTCCACAAATTAATATCTTAATGATTAACTGGCAACTCCTCTGCAGCTCCCTCGGCCCCCACCCCCCCACCAACACCCTACCCCCCAACCGAGGCCCAAATATAACTACCCCCATACCACAATTACCAGAGACCACCCCCGCCCCCTCCCCCGACCCCCGCCTAACAGAGAAAATGACCGCCACAACGCTATACTTACCCAGCCGAACCGTTCGTTCGCGTATGTACTATTTATTGTTGAAAAAACTTAGAATAAAACAAACCGGATTTTCATTCCCTAGTAAAACACATATATATATGTATACAAAACGAGGCCTAGATTAGCACATATTAGGTATTGGATTGCTTGTTTACCATTCACAAACTCATTTGGACACACACACACCACACTAAATATTAAATAATACATACCTTTAAACACACACACACACACACACACACACACACACACGTCAGTTTGCCTAAATTCTCCAATATTCATTCATGAAACTGCCTCACTGGACTGCAACCTCATCGAATAAGCTGTCATGTATTTCTAACTCTCAACACAAACTCACAACTTCACACGTCAATCATTGCAAATGTTGATAAATAGACACTAACTAACCTTACTACGAGATATAAATACAAGTGCAAAATTTGATTCAGAAGGCAACTCCAGCGTGGCCTAGTCGGATAGAACATGTTCTTAATCCGGATAGACCTGCGTTCGAGCCTGTCGAAACGGTTGCAAGTACAGGGCACAGATTTATCTGTGTGTCCCCTCCTGTAGGAGCATCAGTTTCGATAGATTCTCTGGATAGCTGAAGATTGATTGACTGACCCCTTGGAATGTGGGGAAGGGTTGAAATCCGGGGGCCCACGGACGGATACCTGGATCCACTGACCTCGGGCAGGTCTTTCAATTCACCTGGATTTCAGGTGGGGAGAAGGGAGGCAATTTGGGTCGACACAAATAGCTTCCTGGACCCAAAACCCCAAAGACACCCAGACACACGGAATCAAGACGCACACGGCTGCAGGAGACACAAGGACTCAAGACACACGCGGAATCAAGACACACACGGACTCAAGACACACGCGGACTCAAGACACACACGGAATCAAGACTCGCGGACTCAAGACACACGCGGAATCAAGACACACGCAGACTCAAGACACACGCGGAATCAAGACACACACGGACTCAAGACACACATGGACTCAAGACACAAACGGATTCAAGACACACGCGGACTCAAGACACACACGGAATCAAGACACACACGGACACTGACACGATCCCAAGGTGGAGATAAGGGAGGCAATTTGAGGGGACACAAATGGCATCCTGGACTCAATACCCCAGGGATAATGACATAGACACGGACACGGACACGGATACGGACACTCATAGACTCTAACGGACACGGACACACGGAATCAATACACGGACTCAAGACACACACGGACTCAAGACACACACAGAATCAAGACACACATGGACACTGACACGATCCCAAGGTGGAGATAAGGGAGGCAATTTGAGGGGACACAAATGGCATCCTGGACTCAAAACCCCAGGGATAATGGCACGAACACGGACACTAACTAACCTAACCTAAGACTCTGACGGACACGGGAACATACGGAATCAAGACACACGCGGAAACAAGACACACTCAGGAGACACACACGAAATCAAGACACATAAGGAATCAAGTCACAGACCGAATCAAGAAACACAAGGAATCAAGAAACACAAGGAATCAAGACACACACGGAATCAAGAAACACAAGGAATCAAGAAACACAAGGAATCAAGAAACACAAGGAATCAAGACAAACACGAAACCAAGAAACACAAGGAATCAAGAAACACAAGGAATCAAGAAACACAAGGAATCAAGAAACACAAGGAATCAAGACAAACACGAAACCAAGAAACACAAGGAATCAAGAAACACAAGGAATCAAGACACGCACGGAATCAAGACACACACGGAATCAAGACACGCACGGAATCAAGACACACACGGAATCAAGACACGCACGGAATCAAGAAACACAAGGAATCAAGAAACACACGGAATCAAGAAACACAAGGAATCAAGAAACACAAGGAATCAAGACACAAACGGAATCAAGACACACACGGAATCAAGACACAAACGGAATCAAGACACACACGGAATCAAGAAACACAAGGAATCAAGAAACACACGGAATCAAGAAACACAAGGAATCAAGACACAAACGGAATCAAGACACACACGGAATCAAGAAACACAAGGAATCAAGGCACAGACGGAATCAAGACACACACGGAATCAAGACACGCACGGAATCAAGAAACACAAGGAATAAAGAAACACACGGAATCAAGAAACACAAGGAATCAAGAAACACAAGGAATCAAGAAACACAAGGAATCAAGACAAACACGGAATCAAGAAACACAAGGAATCAAGAAACACAAGGAATCAAGACACACACGGAATCAAGACACACACGGAATGAAGACACACAAGGAATCAAGAAACAAAAGGAATCAAGAAACACACGGAATCAAGACACACACGGAATTAAGAAACACAAGGAATCAAGACACAAACGGAATCAAGACACACACGGAATCAAGAAACACAAGGAATGCACAGACGGAATCAAGACACACACGGAATCAAGAAACACAAGGAATCAAGGCACAGACGGAATCAAGACACACACGGAATCAAGACATACACGGAATCAAGGCACACTCGGAATCAAGAAACACAAGGAATCAAGGCACAGACGGAATCAAGACACACACGGAATCAAGACATACACGGAATCAAGGCACACTCGGAATCAAGAAACACAAGGAATCAAGGCACAGACGGAATCAAGACACACAAGGAATCAAGGCACATACGGAATCAAGAAACACAAGGAATCAAGGCACAGACGGAATCAAGACACACACGGAATCAAGACACACAAGGAATCAAGGCACATACGGAATCAAGACACACACGGAATCAAGACACACGGAATCAACAAACACACGGAATCAAGACACACACGGAATCAAGACACAAACGGAATCAAGACACACACGGAATCAAGAAACACAAGGAATCAAGGCACAGACGGAATCAAGACACACACGGAATCAAGACACACACGGAATCAAGACACGCACGGAATCAAGAAACACAAGGAATCAAGACAAACACGGAATCAAGAAACACCAGGAATCAAGACACACACGGAATCAAGACACACACGGAATCAAGACACACACGGAATCAAGACACACACGGAATCAAGAAACACAAGGAATCAAGACACACACGGAATCAAGAAACACATGGAATCAAGACACAAACGGAATCAAGACACACACGGAATCAAGAAACACAAGGAATGCACAGACGGAATCAAGACACACACGGAATCAAGACACACACGGAATCAAGAAACACAAGGAATCAAGGCACAGACGGAATCAAGACACACACGGAATCAAGACATACACGGAATCAAGGCACACTCGGAATCAAGAAACACAAGGAATCAAGGCACAGACGGAATCAAGACACACACGGAATCAAGACATACACGGAATCAAGGCACACTCGGAATCAAGAAACACAAGGAATCAAGGCACAGACGGAATCAAGACACACAAGGAATCAAGGCACATACGGAATCAAGAAACACAAGGAATCAAGGCACAGACGGAATCAAGACACACACGGAATCAAGACACACAAGGAATCAAGGCACATACGGAATCAAGACACACACGGAATCAAGACACACGGAATCAACAAACACACGGAATCAAGACACACACGGAATCAAGACACACACGGAATCAAGACACACACTGAATCAAGACACACACGGAATCAAGACACGCACGGAATCAAGAAACACAAGGAATCAAGACACACACGGAATCAAGAAACACAAGGAATCAAGACACACACGGAATCAAGAAACACAAGGAATCAAAACTCAACTCAAGACACATACACGGACAGAGATAAAAAATTTAAACATCTAAGGAATGTGGCGTTTTTTTGTTTTTTTTTTATCAAAAAAACTGTTTTAAATTTGTCAACGTGAGAACTGCCAGAAGGTCAATCATCGGCTGTCCAGAGAATCTATCGAACCTGATGCTGCTACAGGAGAGGACAATATGTGCCCTGTAATTGCAACCGTTTCGACAGGCTCGAACGCAGGTCTATCCGGATTAAGAATATGTTCTATCCAACTTGGATAGAACATGTTCAAAGTAGCAAAGTAACTTGTGTAAAGAAGAATGAACCTTTTTTTTCAACCTATGCGAGACAAATAATTGAATATGCAGCCCCAGCCTTTTTTCCAACAGAGCTGAGAGTTATGAGTTACATAACTTCTGGAAAACTACTTGAGCAATTGATTGATGGTTGAGAGGTGGGACCAAAGATCTGAATATCAAACCTAGCAAACACAACTAGGAGAATACAACTAGGTGAGAACAAACTTACAAAAACCCACAGTTGTAGATGCAAACTCCATTCATAATTTTAAAAGTTGATATGACAGGAAACCAGGACAGGAGACCAGGAGTCATTGCTTTAAACAACCGGCGGCTATATTGTCAGCGTTCAAAAACTGATGCTCAGTCCTGCAAGTACAAATAGGTGAGTACACAGAAATATGAAACATGTGTGTGTTCCTTCTAGACACAGTTCCTAGTTCAGTTCTAGTTCCTTCTAGATCGGGGATTCCTGGATCGAAACCCGGCCAGGCAGGACTGAAATTATTGGTAGCGTTTCCTATCACCTAATGCCTCTGTTCTCCTAGCAGTAAACAGGTATCCAGGAGTTGTGAGCTTCATGTAGGGTTGCATCCTAGTGAGGGTCAGTCAGGGTGTTCGATCTTGTGAGGTGGGTGTTGGTTAGGTTAGGTTAGGTTAGGTTTGGTTAGGTTAGGTTAGGTTAGGTTAGGTTTAGGTTAAGTTTGGTTAGGTTAGGTTAGGTTAGGTTAAGTTTGGTTAGGTTAGGTTAGGTTAGGTTAAGTTTGGTTAGGTTAGGTTTGGTTAGGTTAGGTTAGGTTAGGTTAGGTTAGGTTAGGTTAGGTTTAGGTTAGGTTAGGTTAGGTTAGGTTTGTTAGGTTAGGTTTGGTTAGGTTTAGGTTAGGTTAGGTTAGTTAGGTTAGGTTAGGTTAGGTTAGGTTAGGTTAGGTTAGGTTAGTTAGGTTAGGTTAGGTTTAGGTTAGGTTAGGTTAGGTTAGGTTAGGTTAGTTAGGTTAGGTTACGTTAGTTAGGTTAGGTTATGTTAAGTTTGGTTAGGTTAGGTTAGGTTAGGTTAGGTTAGGTTAGGTTAGGTTAGGTTAGGTTACGTTAGTTAGGTTAAGTTAGGTTAAGTTTGGTTAGGTTAGGTTAGGTTAAGTTTGGTTAGGTTAGGTTTGGTTAGGTTAGGTTAGGTTTAGGTTAGGTGAGGTTAAGTTTGGTTAGGTTAGGTTAGGTTAAGTTTGGTTAGGTTAGGTTTGGTTAGGTTAGGTTAGGTTAGGTTTAGGTTAGGTTAGGTTAGGTTAGGTTAGGTTAGGTTAGGTTAGGTTTAGGTTAGGTTAGGTTAGGTTAGGTTTGTTAGGTTAGGTTTGGTTAGGTTTAGGTTAGGTTAGGTTAGTTAGGTTAGGTTTGGTTAGGTTTAGGTTAGGTTAGGTTAGGTTTGTTAGGTTAGGTTTAGGTTAGGTTAGGTTAGGTTAGGTTAGTTAGGTTAGGTTTGGTTAGGTTTAGGTTAGGTTAGGTTAGTTAGGTTAGGTTAGGTTAGGTTAGGTTACGTTAGTTAGGTTAGGTTAGGTTAGGTTTGGTTAGGTTTAGGTTAGGTTAGTTAGGTTAGGTTAGGTTAGATTAGGTTAGGTTAGTTAGGTTAGGTTTGGTTAGGTTAGGTTACGTTACGTTAGTTAGGTTAGGTTAGATTAGTTAGGTTAGGTTAGTTAGGTTAGGTTAGGTTAGGTTAGTTAGGTTAGGTTTGGTTTGGTTAGCTTAGTTAGGTAAGTTAGGTAGATTGGGTTTAGGTGTAGGTTAGGTTAGATTTAGATTAGGTTAAGTTATATTAGGTTTGGTTTTAGATTGTGGTAGGTTATAGGTTAGGGTAGGGTATAGGTTAGGCTAGGTTAAGTTAGGAAATAGGCCAAGAGTTATTGCTATAAACAATCGACGGCTTAAAGGCAGACTCTAAGATTAACGCTCGATCCTCCTGGCACAAATAGGTGAGTACACATATATGTAACATGAATGATGTGTTTCTTCTCGACTCTCAATAAGGGATTCCAGGGTTCGAATCGCGGTCGGGTAGGGCTGTAATTGTTGGTAGCGTTTCCTATCACCCAATGCACCTGTTCACCTAGCAGTAAATAGGTATCCAGGAGTTAGTGAGCTACTAGCATCCTGTTGAGTGAGGGTTAGTTTAACCTTGTGGGGTGGGTGTTGGAGACCACTTTATAATCCTAACATGTATATATAGACTGCCTGACTGCCTGTCCCCCGACTCAAAGAAGTTATATGTATTGACTCAATGAAGCCTAAGAGAACATAATCCAAGGCCTAAGAGTAGTCATTCGTGCTTAGAAGAGGATTGTTTAGGTTTTATAAATAGCGGCGGGTGGCATTTATAAGTGATTTGTGCGAGATCAATGGCATCCAAACATTTCCATGTTGGTGCTATAGTCCACTTTTGGTTGGTTTGTTTGACTATAAGAACTATCATTAATGGAGAATTGGCTGGTATGTGTGAGTATCCTCCGCCGCAGTTACCATTATCATCACTCACTCACTCACAAGTTATTGGTTACCACTTGTATGCAATAACAACGGCCATACTACCACTTAAAGGACACTGCTTCTCGTCCCATTAGCCAAGTTAAGCAACTTTCAATTTGGTTAGTAATTGGATGGGTAACCTGCCTGGTAACACCAACTGCTAGTACTGCTGATGGCATTCATATTTGGACAGTCCCTGTGGATCAGTGGTAAGGCACTCACCTCGCGCTTCTCAAGCGATTTCGCCTGGGTTCATATCCTGGCTGGCAGGGGAAGAGCGGATTGACTAGGCACCAATCCTTAACTTAACGATTCTCTTCACGAAGCAGTGAATGGGTACCTGGTTGTTAAACGGTTTGTCGGGTTGTGTTCCAGGGAAAATTAACAATGAGTTTGTGTGTACTCACCTAATTGTACTCACCTTATTGTGCTTGCGGGGGTTGAGCTCTGGCTCTTTGGTCTGCCTCTCAACCGTCAATCAACAGGAGTACTGGTTCCTGAGCCTATTGGGCTCTATCATATCTACACTTGAAACTGTGTATGGAGTCAGCCTCCACCACATCACTTCCTAATGCATTCCATTTGTCAACTACTCTGACACTAAAAAAGTTCTTTCTAATATCTCTGTGGCTCATTTGGGCACTCAGTTTCCACCTGTGTCCCCTAGTACGTGTGCCCCTTGTTTTAAATAGCCTACCTTTATCTACCCTATCGATTCCCTTGAGAATCTTGAATGTGGTGATCATGTCCCCCTTAACTCTTCTGTCTTCCAACGAAGTGAGGTTTAATTCCCGTAGTCTCTCCTCGTAGCTCATACCTCTTAGCTCGGGTTCTAGTCTGGTGGCAAACCTTTGAACCTTTTCCAGTTTAGTCTTATGCTTGACTAGATGTGGACTCCATGCTGGAGCTGCATACTTGGGGATTGGTCTGACATATGTGGTATATAATGTTCTCAAAGATTCCTTTCAGTGTGTGTGTATTTTATAAGAAAGAGACACATAAACATGTGTGTGAATGAATATGAACACCAATTAATAGTGAATGGGCTGGCATGTGTGAGTATTAATGTATACTATGGGCCACACTCACTGAAATATGTTGTCTGTGTGTGTACATACGTGTAATTGGAGTGACTTATCCACGTGAATTTATCTGTGTGTGTATATATCCAATATGAGTGATCCTTGTCATAATTGTGACAGTTTCTGCAATTTGACTGTCGAGACTGTATGTATGTTTGTATATATGTGTGTGTTGTGTGTGTGTGTGTGTCTGTATATATGTGTGTGTGTGTGTATATATATATGTGTGTGTGCGCGCGCGCGCACGAATGTCGCGCTCTGAAATATGTACCTATGATTATTAGAGCATACCATTCGAGAAAAAATGTCTAACTATTTATCGGTCCATTCTCTCTCTCTGTGCCGGCCTTCCTGCTAAAACTTGTCCACTCATTATGCTGTTGAATATCTATCTCCAATGGTCATTTACCATTAATTAATATATTATTAAGCAGATAAAGTCCTTTACAAATATCTTCATCTTTTAAAGCACATATCTTTCTTCTAACATGAATCACTATAACTCATATACTTTCATCAGTTCCAAACACTTTTCTTATTCCTTCCTTAACATCTTTCCTTATATAACCTATCTCCACAAATTAATATCTTAATGATTAACTGGCAACTCCATGCCTTTAACTCAGGCCCCCCCTCTGCAGCTCCCTCGGCCCCCACCCCCCTACCAACACCCTACCCCCCAACCGAGGCCCAAATATAACTACCCCCATACCACAATTACCAGAGACCACCCCCGCCCCCTCCCCCGACCCCCGCCTAACAGAGAAAATGACCGCCACAACGCTATACTTACCCAGCCGAACCGTTCGTTCGCGTATGTACTATTTATTGTTGAAAAAACTTAGAATAAAACAAACCGGATTTTCATTCCCTAGTAAAACACATATATATATGTATACAAAACGAGGCCTAGATTAGCACATATTAGGTATTGGATTGCTTGTTTACCATTCACAAACTCATTTGGACACACACACACCACACTAAATATTAAATAATACATACCTTTAAACACACACACACACACACACACACACACACACGTCAGTTTGCCTAAATTCTCCAATATTCATTCATGAAACTGCCTCACTGGACTGCAACCTCATCGAATAAGCTGTCATGTATTTCTAACTCTCAACACAAACTCACAACTTCACACGTCAATCATTGCAAATGTTGATAAATAGACACTAACTAACCTTACTACGAGATATAAATACAAGTGCAAAATTTGATTCAGAAGGCAACTCCAGCGTGGCCTAGTCGGATAGAACATGTTCTTAATCCGGATAGACCTGCGTTCGAGCCTGTCGAAACGGTTGCAAGTACAGGGCACAGATTTATCTGTGTGTCCCCTCCTGTAGGAGCATCAGTTTCGATAGATTCTCTGGATAGCTGAAGATTGATTGACTGACCCCTTGGAATGTGGGGAAGGGTTGAAATCCGGGGGCCCACGGACGGATACCTGGATCCACTGACCTCGGGCAGGTCTTTCAATTCACCTGGATTTCAGGTGGGGAGAAGGGAGGCAATTTGGGTCGACACAAATAGCTTCCTGGACCCAAAACCCCAAAGACACCCAGACACACGGAATCAAGACGCACACGGCTGCAGGAGACACAAGGACTCAAGACACACGCGGAATCAAGACACACACGGACTCAAGACACACGCGGACTCAAGACACACACGGAATCAAGACTCGCGGACTCAAGACACACGCGGAATCAAGACACACGCAGACTCAAGACACACGCGGAATCAAGACACACACGGACTCAAGACACACATGGACTCAAGACACAAACGGATTCAAGACACACGCGGACTCAAGACACACACGGAATCAAGACACACACGGACACTGACACGATCCCAAGGTGGAGATAAGGGAGGCAATTTGAGGGGACACAAATGGCATCCTGGACTCAATACCCCAGGGATAATGACATAGACACGGACACGGACACGGATACGGACACTCATAGACTCTAACGGACACGGACACACGGAATCAATACACGGACTCAAGACACACACGGACTCAAGACACACACAGAATCAAGACACACATGGACACTGACACGATCCCAAGGTGGAGATAAGGGAGGCAATTTGAGGGGACACAAATGGCATCCTGGACTCAAAACCCCAGGGATAATGGCACGAACACGGACACTAACTAACCTAACCTAAGACTCTGACGGACACGGGAACATACGGAATCAAGACACACGCGGAAACAAGACACACTCAGGAGACACACACGAAATCAAGACACATAAGGAATCAAGTCACAGACCGAATCAAGAAACACAAGGAATCAAGAAACACAAGGAATCAAGACACACACGGAATCAAGAAACACAAGGAATCAAGAAACACAAGGAATCAAGAAACACAAGGAATCAAGACAAACACGAAACCAAGAAACACAAGGAATCAAGAAACACAAGGAATCAAGACACGCACGGAATCAAGACACACACGGAATCAAGACACGCACGGAATCAAGACACACACGGAATCAAGACACGCACGGAATCAAGAAACACAAGGAATCAAGAAACACACGGAATCAAGAAACACAAGGAATCAAGAAACACAAGGAATCAAGACACAAACGGAATCAAGACACACACGGAATCAAGACACAAACGGAATCAAGACACACACGGAATCAAGAAACACAAGGAATCAAGAAACACACGGAATCAAGAAACACAAGGAATCAAGGCACAGACGGAATCAAGACACACACGGAATCAAGACACGCACGGAATCAAGAAACACTAGGAATAAAGAAACACACGGAATCAAGAAACACAAGGAATCAAGAAACACAAGGAATCAAGAAACACAAGGAATCAAGACAAACACGGAATCAAGAAACACAAGGAATCAAGAAACACAAAGAATCAAGACACACACGGAATCAAGACACACACGGAATCAAGACACACAAGGAATCAAGAAACAAAAGGAATCAAGAAACACACGGAATCAAGACACACACGAAATTAAGAAACACAAGGAATCAAGACACAAACGGAATCAAGACACACACGGAATCAAGAAACACAAGGAATGCACAGACGGAATCAAGACACACACGGAATCAAGACACACACGGAATCAAGAAACACAAGGAATCAAGGCACAGACGGAATCAAGACACACACGGAATCAAGACAGGCACACTCGGAATCAAGAAACACAAGGAATCAAGGCACAGACGGAATCAAGACACACACGGAATCAAGACATACACGGAATCAAGGCACACTCGGAATCAAGAAACACAAGGAATCAAGGCACAGACGGAATCAAGACACACAAGGAATCAAGGCACATACGGAATCAAGAAACACAAGGAATCAAGGCACAGACGGAATCAAGACACACACGGAATCAAGACACACAAGGAATCAAGGCACATACGGAATCAAGACACACACGGAATCAAGACACACGGAATCAACAAACACACGGAATCAAGACACACACGGAATCAAGACACAAACGGAATCAAGACACACACGGAATCAAGAAACACAAGGAATCAAGGCACAGACGGAATCAAGACACACACGGAATGAAGACACACAATCGGAATCAAGACACGCACGGAATCAAGAAACACAAGGAATCAAGACACACACGGAATCAAGAAACACAAGGAATCAAGACACACACGGAATCAAGAAACACAAGGAATCAAAACTCAACTCAAGACACATACACGGACAGAGATAAAAAATTTAAACATCTAAGGAATGTGGCGTTTTTTTGTTTTTTTTTATCAAAAAAACTGTTTTAAATTTGTCAACGTGAGAACTGCCAGAAGGTCAATCATCGGCTGTCCAGAGAATCTATCGAACCTGATGCTGCTACAGGAGAGGACAATATGTGCCCTGTAATTGCAACCGTTTCGACAGGCTCGAACGCAGGTCTATCCGGATTAAGAATATGTTCTATCCAACTTGGATAGAACATGTTCAAAGTAGCAAAGTAACTTGTGTAAAGAAGAATGAACCTTTTTTTTCAACCTATGCGAGACAAATAATTGAATATGCAGCCCCAGCCTTTTTTCCAACAGAGCTGAGAGTTATGAGTTACATAACTTCTGGAAAACTACTTGAGCAATTGATTGATGGTTGAGAGGTGGGACCAAAGATCTGAATATCAAACCTAGCAAACACAACTAGGAGAATACAACTAGGTGAGAACAAACTTACAAAAACCCACAGTTGTAGATGCAAACTCCATTCATAATTTTAAAAGTTGATATGACAGGAAACCAGGACAGGAGACCAGGAGTCATTGCTTTAAACAACCGGCGGCTATATTGTCAGCGTTCAAAAACTGATGCTCAGTCCTGCAAGTACAAATAGGTGAGTACACAGAAATATGAAACATGTGTGTGTTCCTTCTAGACACAGTTCCTAGTTCAGTTCTAGTTCCTTCTAGGTCGGGGATTCCTGGATCGAAACCCGGCCAGGCAGGACTGAAATTATTGGTAGCGTTTCCTATCACCTAATGCCTCTGTTCTCCTAGCAGTAAACAGGTATCCAGGAGTTGTGAGCTTCATGTAGGGTTGCATCCTAGTGAGGGTCAGTCAGGGTGTTCGATCTTGTGAGGTGGGTGTTGGTTAGGTTAGGTTAGGTTAGGTTTGGTTAGGTTAGGTTAGGTTTAGGTTAAGTTTGGTTAGGTTAGGTTAGGTTAGGTTAAGTTTGGTTAGGTTAGGTTAGGTTAGGTTAAGTTTGGTTAGGTTAGGTTTGGTTAGGTTAGGTTAGGTTAGGTTAGGTTAGGTTAGGTTTAGGTTAGGTTAGGTTAGGTTAGGTTTGTTAGGTTAGGTTTGGTTAGGTTTAGGTTAGGTTAGGTTAGGTTAGTTAGGTTAGGTTAGGTTAGGTTAGGTTAGGTTAGGTTAGGTTAGTTAGGTTAGGTTAGGTTTAGGTTAGGTTAGGTTAGGTTAGGTTAGGTTAGTTAGGTTAGGTTACGTTAGTTAGGTTAGGTTAGGTTAAGTTTGGTTAGGTTAGGTTAGGTTAGGTTAGGTTAGGTTAGGTTAGGTTACGTTAGTTAGGTTAAGTTAGGTTAAGTTTGGTTAGGTTAGGTTAGGTTAAGTTTGGTTAGGTTAGGTTTGGTTAGGTTAGGTTAGGTTTAGGTTAGGTGAGGTTAAGTTTGGTTAGGTTAGGTTAGGTTAAGTTTGGTTAGGTTAGGTTTGGTTAGGTTAGATTAGGTTAGGTTTAGGTTAGGTTAGGTTAGGTTAGGTTAGGTTAGGTTAGGTTAGGTTAGGTTTAGGTTAGGTTAGGTTAGGTTTGTTAGGTTAGGTTTGGTTAGGTTTAGGTTAGGTTAGGTTAGTTAGGTTAGGTTTGGTTAGGTTTAGGTTAGGTTAGGTTAGGTTTGTTAGGTTAGGTTTAGGTTAGGTTAGGTTAGGTTAGGTTAGTTAGGTTAGGTTTGGTTAGGTTTAGGTTAGGTTAGGTTAGGTTAGTTAGGTTAGGTTAGGTTAGGTTAGGTTACGTTAGTTAGGTTAGGTTAGGTTAGGTTTGGTTAGGTTTAGGTTAGGTTAGTTAGGTTAGGTTAGGTTAGATTAGGTTAGGTTAGTTAGGTTAGGTTTGGTTAGGTTAGGTTACGTTACGTTAGTTAGGTTAGGTTAGATTAGTTAGGTTAGGTTAGTTAGGTTAGGTTAGGTTAGGTTAGTTAGGTTAGGTTTGGTTTGGTTAGCTTAGTTAGGTAAGTTAGGTAGATTGGGTTTAGGTGTAGGTTAGGTTAGATTTAGATTAGGTTAAGTTATATTAGGTTTGGTTTTAGATTGTGGTAGGTTATAGGTTAGGGTAGGGTATAGGTTAGGCTAGGTTAAGTTAGGAAATAGGCCAAGAGTTATTGCTATAAACAACCGACGGCTTAAAGGCAGACTCTAAGATTAACGCTCGATCCTCCTGGCACAAATAGGTGAGTACACATATATGTAACATGAATGATGTGTTCCTTCTCGACTCTCAATAAGGGATTCCAGGGTTCGAATCGCGGTCGGGTAGGGCTGTAATTGTTGGTAGCGTTTCCTATCACCCAATGCACCTGTTCACCTAGCAGTAAATAGGTATCCAGGAGTTAGTGAGCTACTAGCATCCTGTTGAGTGAGGGTTAGTTTAACCTTGTGGGGTGGGTGTTGGAGACCACTTTATAATCCTAACATGTATATATAGACTGCCTGACTGCCTGTCCCCCGACTCAAAGAAGTTATATGTATTGACTCAATGAAGCCTAAGAGAACATAATCCAAGGCCTAAGAGTAGTCATTCGTGCTTAGAAGAGGATTGTTTAGGTTTTATAAATAGCGGCGGGTGGCATTTATAAGTGATTTGTGCGAGATCAATGGCATCCAAACATTTCCATGTTGGTGCTATAGTCCACTTTTGGTTGGTTTGTTTGACTATAAGAACTATCATTAATGGAGAATTGGCTGGTATGTGTGAGTATCCTCCGCCGCAGTTACCATTATCATCACTCACTCACTCACAAGTTATTGGTTACCACTTGTATGCAATAACAACGGCCATACTACCACTTAAAGGACACTGCTTCTCGTCCCATTAGCCAAGTTAAGCAACTTTCAATTTGGTTAGTAATTGGATGGGTAACCTGCCTGGTAACACCAACTGCTAGTACTGCTGATGGCATTCATATTTGGACAGTCCCTGTGGATCAGTGGTAAGGCACTCACCTCGCGCTTCTCAAGCGATTTCGCCTGGGTTCATATCCTGGCTGGCAGGGGAAGAGCGGATTGACTAGGCACCAATCCTTAACTTAACGATTCTCTTCACGAAGCAGTGAATGGGTACCTGGTTGTTAAACTGGTTTGTCGGGTTGTGTTCCAGGGAAAATTAACAATGAGTTTGTGTGTACTCACCTAATTGTACTCACCTTATTGTGCTTGCGGGGGTTGAGCTCTGGCTCTTTGGTCTGCCTCTCAACCGTCAATCAACAGGAGTACTGGTTCCTGAGCCTATTGGGCTCTATCATATCTACACTTGAAACTGTGTATGGAGTCAGCCTCCACCACATCACTTCCTAATGCATTCCATTTGTCAACTACTCTGACACTAAAAAAGTTCTTTCTAATATCTCTGTGGCTCATTTGGGCACTCAGTTTCCACCTGTGTCCCCTAGTACGTGTGCCCCTTGTTTTAAATAGCCTACCTTTATCTACCCTATCGATTCCCTTGAGAATCTTGAATGTGGTGATCATGTCCCCCTTAACTCTTCTGTCTTCCAACGAAGTGAGGTTTAATTCCCGTAGTCTCTCCTCGTAGCTCATACCTCTTAGCTCGGGTTCTAGTCTGGTGGCAAACCTTTGAACCTTTTCCAGTTTAGTCTTATGCTTGACTAGATGTGGACTCCATGCTGGAGCTGCATACTTGGGGATTGGTCTGACATATGTGGTATATAATGTTCTCAAAGATTCCTTTCAGTGTGTGTGTATTTTATAAGAAAGAGACACATAAACATGTGTGTGAATGAATATGTACACCAATTAATAGTGAATGGGCTGGCATGTGTGAGTATTAATGTATACTATGGGCCACACTCACTGAAATATGTTGTCTGTGTGTGTACATACGTGTAATTGGAGTGACTTATCCACGTGAATTTATCTGTGTGTGTATATATCCAATATGAGTGATCCTTGTCATAATTGTGACAGTTTCTGCAATTTGACTGTCGAGACTGTATGTATGTTTGTATATATGTGTGTGTGTGTGTGTGTGTGTGTGTGTGTGTGTGTGTGTGTGTCTGTATATATGTGTGTGTGTGTGTATATATATGTGTGTGTGTGCGCGCGCGCGCACGAATGTCGCGCTCTGAAATATGTACCTATGATTATTAGAGTATACCATTCGAGAAAAAATGTCTAACTATTTATCGGTCCATTCTCTCTCTCTGTGCCGGCCTTCCTGCTAAAACTTGTCCACTCATTATGCTGTTGAATATCTATCTCCAATGGTCATTTACCATTAATTAATATATTATTAAGCAGATAAAGTCCTTTACAAATATCTTCATCTTTTAAAGCACATATCTTTCTTCTAACATGAATCACTATAACTCATATACTTTCATCAGTTCCAAACACTTTTCTTATTCCTTCCTTAACATCTTTCCTTATATAACCTATCTCCACAAATTAATATCTTAATGATTAACTGGCAACTCCATGCCTTTAACTCAGGCCCCCCCTCTGCAGCTCCCTCGGCCCCCACCCCCCTACCAACACCCTACCCCCCAACCGAGGCCCAAATATAACTACCCCCATACCACAATTACCAGAGACCACCCCCGCCCCCTCCCCCGACCCCCGCCTAACAGAGAAAATGACCGCCACAACGCTATACTTACCCAGCCGAACCGTTCGTTCGCGTATGTACTATTTATTGTTGAAAAAACTTAGAATAAAACAAACCGGATTTTCATTCCCTAGTAAAACACATATATATATGTATACAAAACGAGGCCTAGATTAGCACATATTAGGTATTGGATTGCTTGTTTACCATTCACAAACTCATTTGGACACACACACACCACACTAAATATTAAATAATACATACCTTTAAACACACACACACACACACACACACGTCAGTTTGCCTAAACTCTCCAATATTCATTCATGAAACTGCCTCACTGGACTGCAACCTCATCGAATAAGGTGTCATGTATTTCTAACTCTCAACACAAACTCACAACTTCACACGTCAATCATTGCAAATGTTGATAAATAGACACTAACTAACCTTACTACGAGATATAAATACAAGTGCAAAATTTTATTCAGAAGGCAACTCCAGCGTGGCCTAGTCGGATAGAACATGTTCTTAATCCGGATAGACCTGCGTTCGAGCCTGTCGAAACGGTTGCAAGTACAGGGCACAGATTTATCTGTGTGTCCCCTCCTGTAGGAGCATCAGTTTCGATAGATTCTCTGGATAGCTGAAGATTGATTGACTGACCCCTTGGAATGTGGGGAAGGGTTGAAATCCGGGGGCCCACGGACGGATACCTGGATCCACTGACCTCGGGCAGGTCTTTCAATTCACCTGGATTTCAGGTGGGGAGAAGGGAGGCAATTTGGGTCGACACAAATAGCTTCCTGGACCCAAAACCCCAAAGACACCCAGACACACGGAATCAAGACGCACACGGCTGCAGGAGACACAAGGACTCAAGACACACGCGGAATCAAGACACACACGGACTCAAGACACACGCGGACTCAAGACACACACGGAATCAAGACTCGCGGACTCAAGACACACGCGGAATCAAGACACACGCAGACTCAAGACACACGCGGAATCAAGACACACACGGACTCAAGACACACATGGACTCAAGACACAAACGGATTCAAGACACACGCGGACTCAAGACACACACGGAATCAAGACACACACGGACACTGACACGATCCCAAGGTGGAGATAAGGGAGGCAATTTGAGGGGACACAAATGGCATCCTGGACTCAATACCCCAGGGATAATGACATAGACACGGACACGGACACGGATACGGACACTCATAGACTCTAACGGACACGGACACACGGAATCAATACACGGACTCAAGACACACACGGACTCAAGACACACACAGAATCAAGACACACATGGACACTGACACGATCCCAAGGTGGAGATAAGGGAGGCAATTTGAGGGGACACAAATGGCATCCTGGACTCAAAACCCCAGGGATAATGGCACGAACACGGACACTAACTAACCTAACCTAAGACTCTGACGGACACGGGAACATACGGAATCAAGACACACGCGGAAACAAGACACACTCAAGAGACACACACGAAATCAAGACACATAAGGAATCAAGTCACAGACCGAATCAAGAAACACAAGGAATCAAGAAACACAAGGAATCAAGACACACACGGAATCAAGAAACACAAGGAATCAAGAAACACAAGGAATCAAGAAACACAAGGAATCAAGACAAACACGAAACCAAGAAACACAAGGAATCAAGAAACACAAGGAATCAAGAAACACAAGGAATCAAGAAACACAAGGAATCAAGACAAACACGAAACCAAGAAACACAAGGAATCAAGAAACACAAGGAATCAAGACACGCACGGAATCAAGACACACACGGAATCAAGACACGCACGGAATCAAGACACACACGGAATCAAGACACGCACGAAATCAAGAAACACAAGGAATCAAGAAACACACGGAATCAAGAAACACAAGGAATCAAGAAACACAAGGAATCAAGACACAAACGGAATCAAGACACACACGGAATCAAGACACAAACGGAATCAAGACACACACGGAATCAAGAAACACAAGGAATCAAGAAACACACGGAATCAAGAAACACAAGGAATCAAGACACAAACGGAATCAAGACACACACGGAATCAAGAAACACAAGGAATCAAGGCACAGACGGAATCAAGACACACACGGAATCAAGACACGCACGGAATCAAGAAACACTAGGAATAAAGAAACACACGGAATCAAGAAACACAAGGAATCAAGAAACACAAGGAATCAAGAAACACAAGGAATCAAGACAAACACGGAATCAAGAAACACAAGGAATCAAGAAACACAAGGAATCAAGACACACACGGAATCAAGACACACACGGAATCAAGACACACAAGGAATCAAGAAACAAAAGGAATCAAGAAACACACGGAATCAAGACACACACGAAATTAAGAAACACAAGGAATCAAGACACAAACGGAATCAAGACACACACGGAATCAAGAAACACAAGGAATGCACAGACGGAATCAAGACACACACGGAATCAAGACACACACGGAATCAAGAAACACAAGGAATCAAGGCACAGACGGAATCAAGACACACACGGAATCAAGACATACACGGAATCAAGGCACACTCGGAATCAAGAAACACAAGGAATCAAGGCACAGACGGAATCAAGACACACACGGAATCAAGACATACACGGAATCAAGGCACACTCGGAATCAAGAAACACAAGGAATCAAGGCACAGACGGAATCAAGACACACAAGGAATCAAGGCACATACGGAATCAAGAAACACAAGGAATCAAGGCACAGACGGAATCAAGACACACACGGAATCAAGACACACAAGGAATCAAGGCACATACGGAATCAAGACACACACGGAATCAAGACACACGGAATCAACAACACAAGGAATCAAGACACACACGGAATCAAGACACAAACGGAATCAAGACACACACGGAATCAAGAAACACAAGGAATCAAGGCACAGACGGAATCAAGACACACACGGAATCAAGACACACACGGAATCAAGACACGCACGGAATCAAGAAACACAAGGAATCAAGACACACACGGAATCAAGAAACACAAGGAATCAAGACACACACGGAATCAAGAAACACAAGGAATCAAAACTCAACTCAAGACACATACACGGACAGAGATAAAAATTTAAACATCTAAGGAATGTGGCGTTTTTTTGTTTTTTTTTTTATCAAAAAAACTGTTTTAAATTTGTCAACGTGAGAACTGCCAGAAGGTCAATCATCGGCTGTCCAGAGAATCTATCGAACCTGATGCTGCTACAGGAGAGGACAATATGTGCCCTGTAATTGCAACCGTTTCGACAGGCTCGAACGCAGGTCTATCCGGATTAAGAATATGTTCTATCCAACTTGGATAGAACATGTTCAAAGTAGCAAAGTAACTTGTGTAAAGAAGAATGAACCTTTTTTTTCAACCTATGCGAGACAAATAATTGAATATGCAGCCCCAGCCTTTTTTCCAACAGAGCTGAGAGTTATGAGTTACATAACTTCTGGAAAACTACTTGAGCAATTGATTGATGGTTGAGAGGTGGGACCAAAGATCTGAATATCAAACCTAGCAAACACAACTAGGAGAATACAACTAGGTGAGAACAAACTTACAAAAACCCACAGTTGTAGATGCAAACTCCATTCATAATTTTAAAAGTTGATATGACAGGAAACCAGGACAGGAGACCAGGAGTCATTGCTTTGAACAACCGGCGGCTATATTGTCAGCGTTCAAAAACTGATGCTCAGTCCCTGCAAGTACAAATAGGTGAGTACACAGAAATATGAAACATGTGTGTGTTCCTTCTAGACACAGTTCCTAGTTCAGTTCTAGTTCCTTCTAGATCGGGGATTCCTGGATCGAAACCCGGCCAGGCAGGACTGAAATTATTGGTAGCGTTTCCTATCACCTAATGCCTCTGTTCTCCTAGCAGTAAACAGGTATCCAGGAGTTGTGAGCTTCATGTAGGGTTGCATCCTAGTGAGGGTCAGTCAGGGTGTTCGATCTTGTGAGGTGGGTGTTGGTTAGGTTAGGTTAGGTTAGGTTTGGTTAGGTTAGGTTAGGTTTAGGTTAAGTTTTAGTTAGGTTAGGTTAGGTTAGGTTAAGTTTGGTTTGGTTAGGTTAGGTTAGGTTAAGTTTGGTTAGGTTAGGTTTGGTTAGGTTAGGTTAGGTTAGGTTAGGTTAGGTTAGGTTTAGGTTAGGTTAGGTTAGGTTAGGTTTGTTAGGTTAGGTTTGGTTAGGTTTAGGTTAGGTTAGGTTAGGTTAGTTAGGTTAGGTTAGGTTAGGTTAGGTTAGGTTAGGTTAGGTTAGTTAGGTTAGGTTAGGTTAAGGTTAGGTTAGGTTAGGTTAGGTTAGTTAGGTTAGGTTACGTTAGTTAGGTTAGGTTAGGTTAAGTTTGGTTAGGTTAGGTTAGGTTAGGTTAGGTTAGGTTAGGTTAGGTTACGTTAGTTAGGTTAGTTAGGTTAAGTTTGGTTAGGTTAGGTTAGGTTAAGTTTGGTTAGGTTAGGTTTGGTTAGGTTAGGTTAGGTTTAGGTAGGTGAGGTTAAGTTTTGTTAGGTTAGGTTAGGTTAAGTTTGGTTAGGTTAGGTTTGGTTAGGTTAGGTTAGGTTAGGTTTAGGTTAGGTTAGGTTAGGTTAGGTTAGGTTAGGTTAGGTTTAGGTTAGGTTAGGTTAGGTTAGGTTTGTTAGGTTAGGTTTGGTTAGGTTTTGGTTAGGTTAGGTTAGTTAGGTTAGGTTTGGTTAGGTTTAGGTTAGGTTAGGTTAGGTTTGTTAGGTTAGGTTTAGGTTAGGTTAGGTTAGTTAGGTTAGGTTTGGTTAGGTTTAGGTTAGGTTAGGTTAGGTTAGTTAGGTTAGGTTAGGTTAGGTTAGGTTACGTTGGTTAGGTTAGGTTAGGTTAGGTTTGGTTAGGTTTAGGTTAGGTTAGTTAGGTTAGGTTAGGTTAGATTAGGTTAGGTTAGTTAGGTTAGGTTTGGTTAGGTTAGGTTACGTTACGTTAGTTAGGTTAGGTTAGATTAGTTAGGTTAGGTTAGTTAGGTTAGGTTAGGTTAGGTTAGTTAGGTTAGGTTTGGTTTGGTTAGCTTAGTTAGGTAAGTTAGGTAGATTGGGTTTAGGTGTAGGTTAGGTTAGATTTAGATTAGGTTAAGTTATATTAGGTTTGGTTTTAGATTGTGGTAGGTTATAGGTTAGGGTAGGGTATAGGTTAGGCTAGGTTAAGTTAGGAAATAGGCCAAGAGTTATTGCTATAAACAACCGACGGCTTAAAGGCAGACTCTAAGATTAACGCTCGATCCTCCTGGCACAAATAGGTGAGTACACATATATGTAACATGAATGATGTGTTCCTTCTCGACTCTCAATAAGGGATTCCAGGGTTCGAATCGCGGTCGGGTAGGGCTGTAATTGTTGGTAGCGTTTCCTATCACCCAATGCACCTGTTCACCTAGCAGTAAATAGGTATCCAGGAGTTAGTGAGCTACTAGCATCCTGTTGAGTGAGGGTTAGTTTAACCTTGTGGGGTGGGTGTTGGAGACCACTTTATAATCCTAACATGTATATATAGACTGCCTGACTGCCTGTCCCCCGACTCAAAGAAGTTATATGTATTGACTCAATGAAGCCTAAGAGAACATAATCCAAGGCCTAAGAGTAGTCATTCGTGCTTAGAAGAGGATTGTTTAGGTTTTATAAATAGCGGCGGGTGGCATTTATAAGTGATTTGTGCGAGATCAATGGCATCCAAACATTTCCATGTTGGTGCTATAGTCCACTTTTGGTTGGTTTGTTTGACTATAAGAACTATCATTAATGGAGAATTGGCTGGTATGTGTGAGTATCCTCCGCCGCAGTTACCATTATCATCACTCACTCACTCACTCACAAGTTATTGGTTACCACTTGTATGCAATAACAACGGCCATACTACCACTTAAAGGACACTGCTTCTCGTCCCATTAGCCAAGTTAAGCAACTTTCAATTTGGTTAGTAATTGGATGGGTAACCTGCCTGGTAACACCAACTGCTAAGTACTGCTGATGGCATTCATATTTGGACAGTCCCTGTGGATCAGTGGTAAGGCACTCACCTCGCGCTTCTCAAGCGATTTCGCCTGGGTTCATATCCTGGCTGGCAGGGGAAGAGCGGATTGACTAGGCACCAATCCTTAACTTAACGATTCTCTCCACGAAGCAGTGAATGGGTACCTGGTTGTTAAACGGTTTGTCGGGTTGTGTTCCAGGGAAAATTAACAATGAGTTTGTGTGTACGCACCTAATTGTACTCACCTTATTGTGCTTGCGGGGGTTGAGCTCTGGCTCTTGGTCTGCCTCTCAACCGTCAATCAACAGGAGTACTGGTTTCCTGAGCCTAATTGGGCTCTATCATATCTACACTTGAAACTGTGTATGGAGTCAGCCTCCACCACATCACTTCCTAATGCATTCCATTTGTCAACTACTCTGACACTAAAAAAGTTCTTTCTAATATCTCTGTGGCTCATTTGGGCACTCAGTTTCCACCTGTGTCCCCTAGTACGTGTGCCCCTTGTTTTAAATAGCCTACCTTTATCTACCCTATCGATTCCCTTGAGAATCTTGAATGTGGTGATCATGTCCCCCTTAACTCTTCTGTCTTCCAACGAAGTGAGGTTTAATTCCCGTAGTCTCTCCTCGTAGCTCATACCTCTTAGCTCGGGTTCTAGTCTGGTGGCAAACCTTTGAACCTTTTCCAGTTTAGTCTTATGCTTGACTAGATGTGGACTCCATGCTGGAGCTGCATACTTGGGGATTGGTCTGACATATGTGGTATATAATGTTCTCAAAGATTCCTTTCAGTGTGTGTGTATTTTATAAGAAAGAGACACATAAACATGTGTGTGAATGAATATGTACACCAATTAATAGTGAATGGGCTGGCATGTGTGAGTATTAATGTATACTATGGGCCACACTCACTGAAATATGTTGTCTGTGTGTGTACATACGTGTAATTGGAGTGACTTATCCACGTGAATTTATCTGTGTGTGTATATATCCAATATGAGTGATCCTTGTCATAATTGTGACAGTTTCTGCAATTTGACTGTCGAGACTGTATGTATGTTTGTATATATGTGTGTGTGTGTGTGTGTGTGTGTGTGTGTGTGTGTGTGTCTGTATATATGTGTGTGTGTGTATATATATGTGTGTGTGCGCGCGCGCGCACGAATGTCGCGCTCTGAAATATGTACCTATGATTATTAGAGTATACCATTCGAGAAAAAATGTCTAACTATTTATCGGTCCATTCTCTCTCTCTGTGCCGGCCTTCCTGCTAAAACTTGTCCACTCATTATGCTGTTGAATATCTATCTCCAATGGTCATTTACCATTAATTAATATATTATTAAGCAGATAAAGTCCTTTACAAATATCTTCATCTTTTAAAGCACATATCTTTCTTCTAACATGAATCACTATAACTCATATACTTTCATCAGTTCCAAACACTTTTCTTATTCCTTCCTTAACATCTTTCCTTATATAACCTATCTCCACAAATTAATATCTTAATGATTAACTGGCAACTCCATGCCTTTAACTCAGGCCCCCCTCTGCAGCTCCCTCGGCCCCCCCTACCAACACCCTACCCCCCAACCGAGGCCCAAATATAACTACCCCCATACCACAATTACCAGAGACCACCCCCGCCCCCTCCCCCGACCCCCGCCTAACAGAGAAAATGACCGCCACAACGCTATACTTACCCAGCCGAACCGTTCGTTCGCGTATGTACTATTTATTGTTGAAAAAACTTAGAATAAAACAAACCGGATTTTCATTCCCTAGTAAAACACATATATATATGTATACAAAACGAGGCCTAGATTAGCACATATTAGGTATTGGATTGCTTGTTTACCATTCACAAACTCATTTGGACACACACACACCACACTAAATATTAAATAATACATACCTTTAAACACACACACACACACACACACACACACGTCAGTTTGCCTAAATTCTCCAATATTCATTCATGAAACTGCCTCACTGGACTGCAACCTCATCGAATAAGCTGTCATGTATTTCTAACTCTCAACACAAACTCACAACTTCACACGTCAATCATTGCAAATGTTGATAAATAGACACTAACTAACCTTACTACGAGATATAAATACAAGTGCAAAATTTGATTCAGAAGGCAACTCCAGCGTGGCCTAGTCGGATAGAACATGTTCTTAATCCGGATAGACCTGCGTTCGAGCCTGTCGAAACGGTTGCAAGTACAGGGCACAGATTTATCTGTGTGTCCCCTCCTGTAGGAGCATCAGTTTCGATAGATTCTCTGGATAGCTGAAGATTGATTGACTGACCCCTTGGAATGTGGGGAAGGGTTGAAATCCGGGGGCCCACGGACGGATACCTGGATCCACTGACCTCGGGCAGGTCTTTCAATTCACCTGGATTTCAGGTGGGGAGAAGGGAGGCAATTTGGGTCGACACAAATAGCTTCCTGGACCCAAAACCCCAAAGACACCCAGACACACGGAATCAAGACGCACACGGCTGCAGGAGACACAAGGACTCAAGACACACGCGGAATCAAGACACACACGGACTCAAGACACACGCGGACTCAAGACACACACGGAATCAAGACTCGCGGACTCAAGACACACGCGGAATCAAGACACACGCAGACTCAAGACACACGCGGAATCAAGACACACACGGACTCAAGACACACATGGACTCAAGACACAAACGGATTCAAGACACACGCGGACTCAAGACACACACGGAATCAAGACACACACGGACACTGACACGATCCCAAGGTGGAGATAAGGGAGGCAATTTGAGGGGACACAAATGGCATCCTGGACTCAATACCCCAGGGATAATGACATAGACACGGACACGGACACGGATACGGACACTCATAGACTCTAACGGACACGGACACACGGAATCAATACACGGACTCAAGACACACACGGACTCAAGACACACACAGAATCAAGACACACATGGACACTGACACGATCCCAAGGTGGAGATAAGGGAGGCAATTTGAGGGGACACAAATGGCATCCTGGACTCAAAACCCCAGGGATAATGGCACGAACACGGACACTAACTAACCTAACCTAAGACTCTGACGGACACGGGAACATACGGAATCAAGACACACGCGGAAACAAGACACACTCAGGAGACACACACGAAATCAAGACACATAAGGAATCAAGGCACAGACCGAATCAAGAAACACAAGGAATCAAGAAACACAAGGAATCAAGACACACACGAAATCAAGAAACACAAGGAATCAAGAAACACAAGGAATCAAGAAACACAAGGAATCAAGACAAAACAAAACAAGAAACACAAGGAATCAAGAAACACAAGGAATCAAGACAAACACGAAACCAAGAAACACAAGGAATCAAGAAACACAAGGAATCAAGACACGCACGGAATCAAGACACACACGGAATCAAGACACGCACGGAATCAAGACACACACGGAATCAAGACACGCACGGAATCAAGAAACACAAGGAATCAAGAAACACACGGAATCAAGAAACACAAGGAATCAAGAAACACAAGGAATCAAGACACAAAGGAATCAAGACACACACGGAATCAAGACACAAACGGAATCAAGACACACACGGAATCAAGAAACACAAGGAATCAAGAAACACACGGAATCAAGAAACACAAGGAATCAAGACACAAACGGAATCAAGACACACACGGAATCAAGAAACACAAGGAATCAAGGCACAGACGGAATCAAGACACACACGGAATCAAGACACGCACGGAATCAAGAAACACAAGGAATAAAGAAACACACGGAATCAAGAAACACAAGGAATCAAGAAACACAAGGAATCAAGAAACACAAGGAATCAAGACAAACACGGAATCAAGAAACACAAGGAATCAAGAAACACAAGGAATCAAGACACACACGGAATCAAGACACACACGGAATCAAGACACACAAGGAATCAAGAAACAAAAGGAATCAAGAAACACACGGAATCAAGACACACACGGAATTAAGAAACACAAGGAATCAAGACACAAACGGAATCAAGACACACACGGAATCAAGAAACACAAGGAATGCACAGACGGAATCAAGACACACACGGAATCAAGACACACACGGAATCAAGAAACACAAGGAATCAAGGCACAGACGGAATCAAGACACACACGGAATCAAGACATACACGGAATCAAGGCACACTCGGAATCAAGAAACACAAGGAATCAAGGCACAGACGGAATCAAGACACACAAGGAATCAAGGCACATACGGAATCAAGAAACACAAGGAATCAAGACACACACGGAATCAACAAACACAAGGAATCAAGACACAAACGGAATCAAGACACACACGGAATCAAGAAACACAAGGAATCAAGGCACAGACGGAATCAAGACACACACGGAATCAACAAACACAAGGAATCAAGACACAAACGGAATCAAGACACACACGGAATCAAGAAACACAAGGAATCAAGGCACAGACGGAATCAAGACACACACGGAATCAAGACACACACGGAATCAAGACACGCACGGAATCAAGAAACACAAGGAATCAAGACACACACGGAATCAAGAAACACAAGGAATCAAGACACACACGGAATCAAGAAACACAAGGAATCAAAACTCAACTCAAGACACATACACGGACAGAGATAAAAAATTTAAACATCTAAGGAATGTGGCGTTTTTTTGTTTTTTTTTTATCAAAAAAACTGTTTTAAATTTGTCAACGTGAGAACTGCCAGAAGGTCAATCATCGGCTGTCCAGAGAATCTATCGAACCTGATGCTGCTACAGGAGAGGACAATATGTGCCCTGTAATTGCAACCGTTTCGACAGGCTCGAACGCAGGTCTATCCGGATTAAGAATATGTTCTATCCAACTTGGATAGAACATGTTCAAAGTAGCAAAGTAACTTTTGTAAAGAAGAATGAACCTTTTTTTTCAACCTATGCGAGACAAATAATTGAATATGCAGCCCCAGCCTTTTTTCCAACAGAGCTGAGAGTTATGAGTTACATAACTTCTGGAAAACTACTTGAGCAATTGATTGATGGTTGAGAGGTGGGACCAAAGATCTGAATATCAAACCTAGCAAACACAACTAGGTGAATACAACTAGGTGAGAACAAACTTACAAAAACCCACAGTTGTAGATGCAAACTCCATTCATAATTTTAAAAGTTGATATGACAGGAAACCAGGACAGGAGACCAGGAGTCATTGCTTTAAACAACCGGCGGCTATATTGTCAGCGTTCAAAAACTGATGCTCAGTCCTGCAAGTACAAATAGGTGAGTACACAGAAATATGAAACATGTGTGTGTTCCTTCTAGACACAGTTCCTAGTTCAGTTCTAGTTCCTTCTAGATCGGGGATTCCTGGATCGAAACCCGGCCAGGCAGGACTGAAATTATTGGTAGCGTTTCCTATCACCTAATGCCTCTGTTCTCCTAGCAGTAAACAGGTATCCAGGAGTTGTGAGCTTCATGTAGGGTTGCATCCTAGTGAGGGTCAGTCAGGGTGTTCGATCTTGTGAGGTGGGTGTTGGTTAGGTTAGGTTAGGTTAGGTTTGGTTAGGTTAGGTTAGGTTTAGGTTAAGTTTGGTTAGGTTAGGTTAGGTTAGGTTAGGTTAAGTTTGGTTAGGTTAGGTTAGGTTAGGTTAAGTTTGGTTAGGTTAGGTTTGGTTAGGTTAGGTTAGGTTAGGTTAGGTTAGGTTAGGTTTAGGTTAGGTTAGGTTAGGTTAGGTTTGTTAGGTTAGGTTTGGTTAGGTTTAGGTTAGGTTAGGTTAGGTTAGTTAGGTTAGGTTAGGTTAGGTTAGGTTAGGTTAGTTAGGTTAGGTTTAGGTTAGGTTAGGTTAGGTTAGGTTAGTTAGGTTAGGTTACGTTAGTTAGGTTAGGTTAGGTTAAGTTTGGTTAGGTTAGGTTAGGTTAGGTTAGGTTAGGTTACGTTAGTTAGGTTAGGTTAGGTTAAGTTTGGTTAGGTTAGGTTAGGTTAAGTTTGGTTAGGTTAGGTTTGGTTAGGTTAGGTTAGGTTTAGGTTAGGTGAGGTTAAGTTTGGTTAGGTTAGGTTAGGTTAAGTTTGGTTAGGTTAGGTTTGGTTAGGTTAGGTTAGGTTAGGTTTAGGTTAGGTTAGGTTAGGTTAGGTTAGGTTAGGTTAGGTTAGGTTTAGGTTAGGTTAGGTTAGGTTAGGTTTGTTAGGTTAGGTTTGGTTAGGTTTAGGTTAGGTTAGGTTAGTTAGGTTAGGTTTGGTTAGGTTTAGGTTAGGTTAGGTTAGGTTTGTTAGGTTAGGTTTAGGTTAGGTTAGGTTAGGTTAGGTTAGTTAGGTTAGGTTTGGTTAGGTTTAGGTTAGGTTAGGTTAGGTTAGTTAGGTTAGGTTAGGTTAGGTTAGGTTACGTTAGTTAGGTTAGGTTAGGTTAGGTTTAGGTTAGGTTAGTTAGGTTAGGTTAGGTTAGATTAGGTTAGGTTAGTTAGGTTAGGTTTGGTTAGGTTAGGTTACGTTACGTTAGTTAGGTTAGGTTAGATTAGTTAGGTTAGGTTAGTTAGGTTAGGTTAGGTTAGGTTAGTTAGGTTAGGTTTGGTTTGGTTAGCTTAGTTAGGTAAGTTAGGTAGATTGGGTTTAGGTGTAGGTTAGGTTAGATTTAGATTAGGTTAAGTTATATTAGGTTTGGTTTTAGATTGTGGTAGGTTATAGGTTAGGGTAGGGTATAGGTTAGGCTAGGTTAAGTTAGGAAATAGGCCAAGAGTTATTGCTATAAACAACCGACGGCTTAAAGGCAGACTCTAAGATTAACGCTCGATCCTCCTGGCACAAATAGGTGAGTACACATATATGTAACATGAATGATGTGTTCCTTCTCGACTCTCAATAAGGGATTCCAGGGTTCGAATCGCGGTCGGGTAGGGCTGTAATTGTTGGTAGCGTTTCCTATCACCCAATGCACCTGTTCACCTAGCAGTAAATAGGTATCCAGGAGTTAGTGAGCTACTAGCATCCTGTTGAGTGAGGGTTAGTTTAACCTTGTGGGGTGGGTGTTGGAGACCACTTTATAATCCTAACATGTATATATAGACTGCCTGACTGCCTGTCCCCCGACTCAAAGAAGTTATATGTATTGACTCAATGAAGCCTAAGAGAACATAATCCAAGGCCTAAGAGTAGTCATTCGTGCTTAGAAGAGGATTGTTTAGGTTTTATAAATAGCGGCGGGTGGCATTTATAAGTGATTTGTGCGAGATCAATGGCATCCAAACATTTCCATGTTGGTGCTATAGTCCACTTTTGGTTGGTTTGTTTGACTATAAGAACTATCATTAATGGAGAATTGGCTGGTATGTGTGAGTATCCTCCGCCGCAGTTACCATTATCATCACTCACTCACTCACTCACAAGTTATTGGTTACCACTTGTATGCAATAACAACGGCCATACTACCACTTAAAGGACACTGCTTCTCGTCCCATTAGCCAAGTTAAGCAACTTTCAATTTGGTTAGTAATTGGATGGGTAACCTGCCTGGTAACACCAACTGCTAGTACTGCTGATGGCATTCATATTTGGACAGTCCCTGTGGATCAGTGGTAAGGCACTCACCTCGCGCTTCTCAAGCGATTTCGCCTGGGTTCATATCCTGGCTGGCAGGGGAAGAGCGGATTGACTAGGCACCAATCCTTAACTTAACGATTCTCTTCACGAAGCAGTGAATGGGTACCTGGTTGTTAAACGGTTTGTCGGGTTGTGTTCCAGGGAAAATTAACAATGAGTTTGTGTGTACTCACCTAATTGTACTCACCTTATTGTGCTTGCGGGGGTTGAGCTCTGGCTCTTTGGTCTGCCTCTCAACCGTCAATCAACAGGAGTACTGGTTCCTGAGCCAATTGGGCTCTATCATATCTACACTTGAAACTGTGTATGGAGTCAGCCTCCACCACATCACTTCCTAATGCATTCCATTTGTCAACTACTCTGACACTAAAAAAGTTCTTTCTAATATCTCTGTGGCTCATTTGGGCACTCAGTTTCCACCTGTGTCCCCTAGTACGTGTGCCCCTTGTTTTAAATAGCCTACCTTTATCTACCCTATCGATTCCCTTGAGAATCTTGAATGTGGTGATCATGTCCCCCTTAACTCTTCTGTCTTCCAACGAAGTGAGGTTTAATTCCCGTAGTCTCTCCTCGTAGCTCATACCTCTTAGCTCGGGTTCTAGTCTGGTGGCAAACCTTTGAACCTTTTCCAGTTTAGTCTTATGCTTGACTAGATGTGGACTCCATGCTGGAGCTGCATACTTGGGGATTGGTCTGACATATGTGGTATATAATGTTCTCAAAGATTCCTTTCAGTGTGTGTGTATTTTATAAGAAAGAGACACATAAACATGTGTGTGAATGAATATGTACACCAATTAATAGTGAATGGGCTGGCATGTGTGAGTATTAATGTATACTATGGGCCACACTCACTGAAATATGTTGTCTGTGTGTGTACATACGTGTAATTGGAGTGACTTATCCACGTGAATTTATCTGTGTGTGTATATATCCAATATGAGTGATCCTTGTCATAATTGTGACAGTTTCTGCAATTTGACTGTCGAGACTGTATGTATGTTTGTATATATGTGTGTGGTGTGTGTGTGTGTGTGTGTGTGTGTGTGTGTGTGTCTGTATATATGTGTGTGTGTGTGTATATATATGTGTGTGTGCGCGCGCGCGCACGAATGTCGCGCTCTGAAATATGTACCTATGATTATTAGAGTATACCATTCGAGAAAAAATGTCTAACTATTTATCGGTCCATTCTCTCTCTCTGTGCCGGCCTTCCTGCTAAAACTTGTCCACTCATTATGCTGTTGAATATCTATCTCCAATGGTCATTTACCATTAATTAATATATTATTAAGCAGATAAAGTCCTTTACAAATATCTTCATCTTTTAAAGCACATATCTTTCTTCTAACATGAATCACTATAACTCATATACTTTCATCAGTTCCAAACACTTTTCTTATTCCTTCCTTAACATCTTTCCTTATATAACCTATCTCCACAAATTAATATCTTAATGATTAACTGGCAACTCCATGCCTTTAACTCAGGCCCCCCCTCTGCAGCTCCCTCGGCCCCCCCCTACCAACACCCTACCCCCCAACCGAGGCCCAAATATAACTACCCCCATACCACAATTACCAGAGACCACCCCCGCCCCCTCCCCCGACCCCCGCCTAACAGAGAAAATGACCGCCACAACGCTATACTTACCCAGCCGAACCGTTCGTTCGCGTATGTACTATTTATTGTTGAAAAAACTTAGAATAAAACAAACCGGATTTTCATTCCCTAGTAAAAACATATATATATGTATACAAAACGAGGCCTAGATTAGCACATATTAGGTATTGGATTGCTTGTTTACCATTCACAAACTCATTTGGACACACACACACCACACTAAATATTAAATAATACATACCTTTAAACACACACACACACACACACACACACGTCAGTTTGCCTAAATTCTCCAATATTCATTCATGAAACTGCCTCACTGGACTGCAACCTCATCGAATAAGCTGTCATGTATTTCTAACTCTCAACACAAACTCACAACTTCACACGTCAATCATTGCAAATGTTGATAAATAGACACTAACTAACCTTACTACGAGATATAAATACAAGTGCAAAATTTGATTCAGAAGGCAACTCCAGCGTGGCCTAGTCGGATAGAACATGTTCTTAATCCGGATAGACCTGCGTTCGAGCCTGTCGAAACGGTTGCAAGTACAGGGCACAGATTTATCTGTGTGTCCCCTCCTGTAGGAGCATCAGTTTCGATAGATTCTCTGGATAGCTGAAGATTGATTGACTGACCCCTTGGAATGTGGGGAAGGGTTGAAATCCGGGGGCCCACGGACGGATACCTGGATCCACTGACCTCGGGCAGGTCTTTCAATTCACCTGGATTTCAGGTGGGGAGAAGGGAGGCAATTTGGGTCGACACAAATAGCTTCCTGGACCCAAAACCCCAAAGACACCCAGACACACGGAATCAAGACGCACACGGCTGCAGGAGACACAAGGACTCAAGACACACGCGGAATCAAGACACACACGGACTCAAGACACACGCGGACTCAAGACACACACGGAATCAAGACTCGCGGACTCAAGACACACGCGGAATCAAGACACACGCAGACTCAAGACACACGCGGAATCAAGACACACACGGACTCAAGACACACATGGACTCAAGACACAAACGGATTCAAGACACACGCGGACTCAAGACACACACGGAATCAAGACACACACGGACACTGACACGATCCCAAGGTGGAGATAAGGGAGGCAATTTGAGGGGACACAAATGGCATCCTGGACTCAATACCCCAGGGATAATGACATAGACACGGACACGGACACGGATACGGACACTCATAGACTCTAACGGACACGGACACACGGAATCAATACACGGACTCAAGACACACACGGACTCAAGACACACACAGAATCAAGACACACATGGACACTGACACGATCCCAAGGTGGAGATAAGGGAGGCAATTTGAGGGGACACAAATGGCATCCTGGACTCAAAACCCCAGGGATAATGGCACGAACACGGACACTAACTAACCTAACCTAAGACTCTGACGGACACGGGAACATACGGAATCAAGACACACGCGGAAACAAGACACACTCAGGAGACACACACGAAATCAAGACACATAAGGAATCAAGGCACAGACCGAATCAAGAAACACAAGGAATCAAGAAACACAAGGAATCAAGACACACACGAAATCAAGAAACACAAGGAATCAAGAAACACAAGGAATCAAGAAACACAAGGAATCAAGACAAACACGAAACCAAGAAACACAAGGAATCAAGAAACACAAGGAATCAAGACAAACACGAAACCAAGAAACACAAGGAATCAAGAAACACAAGGAATCAAGACACGCACGGAATCAAGACACACACGGAATCAAGACACGCACGGAATCAAGACACACACGGAATCAAGACACGCACGGAATCAAGAAACACAAGGAATCAAGAAACACACGGAATCAAGAAACACAAGGAATCAAGAAACACAAGGAATCAAGACACAAACGGAATCAAGACACAACGGAATCAAGACACAAACGGAATCAAGACACACACGGAATCAAGAAACACAAGGAATCAAGAAACACACGGAATCAAGAAACACAAGGAATCAAGACACAAACGGAATCAAGACACACACGGAATCAAGAAACACAAGGAATCAAGGCACAGACGGAATCAAGACACACACGGAATCAAGACACGCACGGAATCAAGAAACACAAGGAATAAAGAAACACACGGAATCAAGAAACACAAGGAATCAAGAAACACAAGGAATCAAGAAACACAAGGAATCAAGACAAACACGGAATCAAGAAACACAAGGAATCAAGAAACACAAGGAATCAAGACACACACGGAATCAAGACACACACGGAATCAAGACACACAAGGAATCAAGAAACAAAAGGAATCAAGAAACACACGGAATCAAGACACACACGGAATTAAGAAACACAAGGAATCAAGACACAAACGGAATCAAGACACACACGGAATCAAGAAACACAAGGAATGCACAGACGGAATCAAGACACACACGGAATCAAGACACACACGGAATCAAGAAACACAAGGAATCAAGGCACAGACGGAATCAAGACACACACGGAATCAAGACATACACGGAATCAAGGCACACTCGGAATCAAGAAACACAAGGAATCAAGGCACAGACGGAATCAAGACACACAAGGAATCAAGGCACATACGGAATCAAGAAACACAAGGAATCAAGACACACACGGAATCAACAAACACAAGGAATCAAGACACAAACGGAATCAAGACACACACGGAATCAAGAAACACAAGGAATCAAGGCACAGACGGAATCAAGACACACACGGAATCAACAAACACAAGGAATCAAGACACAAACGGAATCAAGACACACACGGAATCAAGAAACACAAGGAATCAAGGCACAGACGGAATCAAGACACACACGGAATCAAGACACACACGGAATCAAGACACGCACGGAATCAAGAAACACAAGGAATCAAGACACACACGGAATCAAGAAACACAAGGAATCAAGACACACACGGAATCAAGAAACACAAGGAATCAAAACTCAACTCAAGACACATACACGGACAGAGATAAAAAATTTAAACATCTAAGGAATGTGGCGTTTTTTTGTTTTTTTTTTATCAAAAAAACTGTTTTAAATTTGTCAACGTGAGAACTGCCAGAAGGTCAATCATCGGCTGTCCAGAGAATCTATCGAACCTGATGCTGCTACAGGAGAGGACAATATGTGCCCTGTAATTGCAACCGTTTCGACAGGCTCGAACGAGGTCTATCCGGATTAAGAATATGTTCTATCCAACTTGGATAGAACATGTTCAAAGTAGCAAAGTAACTTTTGTAAAGAAGAATGAACCTTTTTTTTCAACCTATGCGAGACAAATAATTGAATATGCAGCCCCAGCCTTTTTTCCAACAGAGCTGAGAGTTATGAGTTACATAACTTCTGGAAAACTACTTGAGCAATTGATTGATGGTTGAGAGGTGGGACCAAAGATCTGAATATCAAACCTAGCAAACACAACTAGGTGAATACAACTAGGTGAGAACAAACTTACAAAAACCCACAGTTGTAGATGCAAACTCCATTCATAATTTTAAAAGTTGATATGACAGGAAACCAGGACAGGAGACCAGGAGTCATTGCTTTAAACAACCGGCGGCTATATTGTCAGCGTTCAAAAACTGATGCTCAGTCCTGCAAGTACAAATAGGTGAGTACACAGAAATATGAAACATGTGTGTGTTCCTTCTAGACACAGTTCCTAGTTCAGTTCTAGTTCCTTCTAGATCGGGGATTCCTGGATCGAAACCCGGCCAGGCAGGACTGAAATTATTGGTAGCGTTTCCTATCACCTAATGCCTCTGTTCTCCTAGCAGTAAACAGGTATCCAGGAGTTGTGAGCTTCATGTAGGGTTGCATCCTAGTGAGGGTCAGTCAGGGTGTTCGATCTTGTGAGGTGGGTGTTGGTTAGGTTAGGTTAGGTTAGGTTTGGTTAGGTTAGGTTAGGTTTAGGTTAAGTTTGGTTAGGTTAGGTTAGGTTAGGTTAGGTTAAGTTTGGTTAGGTTAGGTTAGGTTAGGTTAAGTTTGGTTAGGTTAGGTTTGGTTAGGTTAGGTTAGGTTAGGTTAGGTTAGGTTAGGTTTAGGTTAGGTTAGGTTAGGTTAGGTTTGTTAGGTTAGGTTTGGTTAGGTTTAGGTTAGGTTAGGTTAGGTTAGTTAGGTTAGGTTAGGTTAGGTTAGGTTAGGTTAGTTAGGTTAGGTTTAGGTTAGGTTAGGTTAGGTTAGGTTAGTTAGGTTAGGTTACGTTAGTTAGGTTAGGTTAGGTTAAGTTGGTTAGGTTAGGTTAGGTTAGGTTAGGTTAGGTTAGGTTACGTTAGTTAGGTTAGGTTAGGTTAAGTTTGGTTAGGTTAGGTTAGGTTAAGTTTGGTTAGGTTAGGTTTGGTTAGGTTAGGTTAGGTTTAGGTTAGGTGAGGTTAAGTTTGGTTAGGTTAGGTTAGGTTAAGTTTGGTTAGGTTAGGTTTGGTTAGGTTAGGTTAGGTTAGGTTTAGGTTAGGTTAGGTTAGGTTAGGTTAGGTTAGGTTAGGTTAGGTTTAGGTTAGGTTAGGTTAGGTTAGGTTTGTTAGGTTAGGTTTGGTTAGGTTTAGGTTAGGTTAGGTTAGTTAGGTTAGGTTTGGTTAGGTTTAGGTTAGGTTAGGTTAGGTTTGTTAGGTTAGGTTTAGGTTAGGTTAGGTTAGGTTAGGTTAGTTAGGTTAGGTTTGGTTAGGTTTAGGTTAGGTTAGGTTAGGTTAGGTTAGTTAGGTTAGGTTAGGTTAGGTTACGTTAGTTAGGTTAGGTTAGGTTAGGTTTAGGTTAGGTTAGTTAGGTTAGGTTAGGTTAGATTAGGTTAGGTTAGTTAGGTTAGGTTTGGTTAGGTTAGGTTACGTTACGTTAGTTAGGTTAGGTTAGATTAGTTAGGTTAGGTTAGTTAGGTTAGGTTAGGTTAGGTTAGTTAGGTTAGGTTTGGTTTGGTTAGCTTAGTTAGGTAAGTTAGGTAGATTGGGTTTAGGTGTAGGTTAGGTTAGATTTAGATTAGGTTAAGTTATATTAGGTTTGGTTTTAGATTGTGGTAGGTTATAGGTTAGGGTAGGGTATAGGTTAGGCTAGGTTAAGTTAGGAAATAGGCCAAGAGTTATTGCTATAAACAACCGACGGCTTAAAGGCAGACTCTAAGATTAACGCTCGATCCTCCTGGCACAAATAGGTGAGTACACATATATGTAACATGAATGTGTGTTCCTTCTCGACTCTCAATAAGGGATTCCAGGGTTCGAATCGCGGTCGGGTAGGGCTGTAATTGTTGGTAGCGTTTCCTATCACCCAATGCACCTGTTCACCTAGCAGTAAATAGGTATCCAGGAGTTAGTGAGCTACTAGCATCCTGTTGAGTGAGGGTTAGTTTAACCTTGTGGGGTGGGTGTTGGAGACCACTTTATAATCCTAACATGTATATATAGACTGCCTGACTGCCTGTCCCCCGACTCAAAGAAGTTATATGTATTGACTCAATGAAGCCTAAGAGAACATAATCCAAGGCCTAAGAGTAGTCATTCGTGCTTAGAAGAGGATTGTTTAGGTTTTATAAATAGCGGCGGGTGGCATTTATAAGTGATTTGTGCGAGATCAATGGCATCCAAACATTTCCATGTTGGTGCTATAGTCCACTTTTGGTTGGTTTGTTTGACTATAAGAACTATCATTAATGGAGAATTGGCTGGTATGTGTGAGTATCCTCCGCCGCAGTTACCATTATCATCACTCACTCACTCACTCACAAGTTATTGGTTACCACTTGTATGCAATAACAACGGCCATACTACCACTTAAAGGACACTGCTTCTCGTCCCATTAGCCAAGTTAAGCAACTTTCAATTTGGTTAGTAATTGGATGGGTAACCTGCCTGGTAACACCAACTGCTATACTGCTGATGGCATTCATATTTGGACAGTCCCTGTGGATCAGTGGTAAGGCACTCACCTCGCGCTTCTCAAGCGATTTCGCCTGGGTTCATATCCTTGGCAGGGGAAGAGCGGATTGACTAGGCACCAATCCTTAACTTAACGATTCTCTTCACGAAGCAGTGAATGGGTACCTGGTTGTTAAACGGTTTGTCGGGTTGTGTTCCAGGGAAAATTAACAATGAGTTTGTGTGTACTCACCTAATTGTACTCACCTTATTGTGCTTGCGGGGGTTGAGCTCTGGCTCTTTGGTCTGCCTCTCAACCGTCAATCAACAGGAGTACTGGTTCCTGAGCCAATTGGGCTCTATCATATCTACACTTGAAACTGTGTATGGAGTCAGCCTCCACCACATCACTTCCTAATGCATTCCATTTGTCAACTACTCTGACACTAAAAAAGTTCTTTCTAATATCTCTGTGGCTCATTTGGGCACTCAGTTTCCACCTGTGTCCCCTAGTACGTGTGCCCCTTGTTTTAAATAGCCTACCTTTATCTACCCTATCGATTCCCTTGAGAATCTTGAATGTGGTGATCATGTCCCCCTTAACTCTTCTGTCTTCCAACGAAGTGAGGTTTAATTCCCGTAGTCTCTCCTCGTAGCTCATACCTCTTAGCTCGGGTTCTAGTCTGGTGGCAAACCTTTGAACCTTTTCCAGTTTAGTCTTATGCTTGACTAGATGTGGACTCCATGCTGGAGCTGCATACTTGGGGATTGGTCTGACATATGTGGTATATAATGTTCTCAAAGATTCCTTTCAGTGTGTGTGTATTTTATAAGAAAGAGACACATAAACATGTGTGTGAATGAATATGTACACCAATTAATAGTGAATGGGCTGGCATGTGTGAGTATTAATGTATACTATGGGCCACACTCACTGAAATATGTTGTCTGTGTGTGTACATACGTGTAATTGGAGTGACTTATCCACGTGAATTTATCTGTGTGTGTATATATCCAATATGAGTGATCCTTGTCATAATTGTGACAGTTTCTGCAATTTGACTGTCGAGACTGTATGTATGTTTGTATATAGTGTGTGTGTGTGTGTGTGTGTCTGTATATGTGGTGTGTGTGTGTATATATATATGTGTGTGTGCGCGCGCGCGCACGAATGTCGCGCTCTGAAATATGTACCTATGATTATTAGAGTATACCATTCGAGAAAAAATGTCTAACTATTTATCGGTCCATTCTCTCTCTCTGTGCCGGCCTTCCTGCTAAAACTTGTCCACTCATTATGCTGTTGAATATCTATCTCCAATGGTCATTTACCATTAATTAATATATTATTAAGCAGATAAAGTCCTTTACAAATATCTTCATCTTTTAAAGCACATATCTTTCTTCTAACATGAATCACTATAACTCATATACTTTCATCAGTTCCAAACACTTTTCTTATTCCTTCCTTAACATCTTTCCTTATATAACCTATCTCCACAAATTAATATCTTAATGATTAACTGGCAACTCCATGCCTTTAACTCAGGCCCCCCCTCTGCAGCTCCCTCGGCCCCCACCCCCTACCAACACCCTACCCCCAACCGAGGCCCAAATATAACTACCCCCATACCACAATTACCAGAGACCACCCCCGCCCCCTCCCCCGACCCCCGCCTAACAGAGAAAATGACCGCCACAACGCTATACTTACCCAGCCGAACCGTTCGTTCGCGTATGTACTATTTATTGTTGAAAAAACTTAGAATAAAACAAACCGGATTTTCATTCCCTAGTAAAACACATATATATATGTATACAAAACGAGGCCTAGATTAGCACATATTAGGTATTGGATTGCTTGTTTACCATTCACAAACTCATTTGGACACACACACACCACACTAAATATTAAATATACATACCTTTAAACACACACACACACACACACACACGTCAGTTTGCCTAAATTCTCCAATATTCATTCATGAAACTGCCTCACTGGACTGCAACCTCATCGAATAAGCTGTCATGTATTTCTAACTCTCAACACAAACTCACAACTTCACACGTCAATCATTGCAAATGTTGATAAATAGACACTAACTAACCTTACTACGAGATATAAATACAAGTGCAAAATTTGATTCAGAAGGCAACTCCAGCGTGGCCTAGTCGGATAGAACATGTTCTTAATCCGGATAGACCTGCGTTCGAGCCTGTCGAAACGGTTGCAAGTACAGGGCACAGATTTATCTGTGTGTCCCCTCCTGTAGGAGCATCAGTTTCGATAGATTCTCTGGATAGCTGAAGATTGATTGACTGACCCCTTGGAATGTGGGGAAGGGTTGAAATCCGGGGGCCCACGGACGGATACCTGGATCCACTGACCTCGGGCAGGTCTTTCAATTCACCTGGATTTCAGGTGGGGAGAAGGGAGGCAATTTGGGTCGACACAAATAGCTTCCTGGACCCAAAACCCCAAAGACACCCAGACACACGGAATCAAGACGCACACGGCTGCAGGAGACACAAGGACTCAAGACACACGCGGAATCAAGACACACACGGACTCAAGACACACGCGGACTCAAGACACACACGGAATCAAGACTCGCGGACTCAAGACACACGCGGAATCAAGACACACGCAGACTCAAGACACACGCGGAATCAAGACACACACGGACTCAAGACACACATGGACTCAAGACACAAACGGATTCAAGACACACGCGGACTCAAGACACACACGGAATCAAGACACACACGGACACTGACACGATCCCAAGGTGGAGATAAGGGAGGCAATTTGAGGGGACACAAATGGCATCCTGGACTCAATACCCCAGGGATAATGACATAGACACGGACACGGACACGGATACGGACACTCATAGACTCTAACGGACACGGACACACGGAATCAATACACGGACTCAAGACACACACGGACTCAAGACACACACAGAATCAAGACACACATGGACACTGACACGATCCCAAGGTGGAGATTAGGGAGGCAATTTGAGGGACACAAATGGCATCCTGGACTCAAAACCCCAGGGATAATGGCACGAACACGGACACTAACTAACCTAACCTAAGACTCTGACGGACACGGGAACATACGGAATCAAGACACACGCGGAAACAAGACACACTCAGGAGACACACACGAAATCAAGACACATAAGGAATCAAGGCACAGACCGAATCAAGAAACACAAGGAATCAACACAAGGAATCAAGAAACACAAGGAATCAAGACACACACGAATCAAGAAACACAAGGAATCAAGAAACACAAGGAATCAAGAAACACAAGGAATCAAGACAAACACGAAACCAAGAAACACAAGGAATCAAGAAACACAAGGAATCAAGAAACACAAGGAATCAAGAAACACAAGGAATCAAGACAAACACGAAACCAAGAAACACAAGGAATCAAGAAACACAAGGAATCAAGACACGCACGGAATCAAGACACACACGGAATCAAGACACGCACGGAATCAAGACACACACGGAATCAAGACACGCACGGAATCAAGAAACACAAGGAATCAAGAAACACACGGAATCAAGAAACACAAGGAATCAAGAAACACAAGGAATCAAGACACAAACGGAATCAAGACACACACGGAATCAAGACACAAACGGAATCAAGACAACACGGAATCAAGAAACACAAGGAATCAAGAAACACATGGAATCAAGAAACACAAGGAATCAAGACACAACGGAATCAAGACACACACGGAATCAAGAAACACAAGGAATCAAGGCACAGACGGAATCAAGACACACACGGAATCAACAAACACAAGGAATCAAGACAAACGGAATCAAGACACACACGGAATCAAGAAACACAAGGAATCAAGGCACAGACGGAATCAAGACACACACGGAATCAAGACACACACGGAATCAAGACACGCACGGAATCAAGAAACACAAGGAATCAAGACACACACGGAATCAAGAAACACAAGGAATCAAGACACACACGGAATTAAGAAACACAAGGAATCAAAACTCAACTCAAGACACATACACGGACAGAGATAAAAAATTTAAACATCTAAGGAATGTGGCGTTTTTTGTTTTTTTTTATCAAAAAACTGTTTAAATTTGTCAACGTGAGAACTGCCAGAAGGTCAATCATCGGCTGTCCAGAGAATCTATCGAACCTGATGCTGCTACAGGAGAGGACAATATGTGCCCTGTAATTGCAACCGTTTCGACAGGCTCGAACGCAGGTCTATCCGGATTAAGAATATGTTCTATCCAACTTGGATAGAACATGTTCAAAGTAGCAAAGTAACTTGTGTAAAGAAGAATGAACCTTTTTTTTCAACCTATGCGAGACAAATAATTGAATATGCAGCCCCAGCCTTTTTCCAACAGAGCTGAGAGTTATGAGTTACATAACTTCTGGAAAACTACTTGAGCAATTGATTGATGGTTGAGAGGTGGGACCAAAGATCTGAATATCAAACCTAGCAAACACAACTAGGTGAATACAACTAGGTGAGAACAAACTTACAAAAACCCACAGTTGTAGATGCAAACTCCATTCATAATTTTAAAAGTTGATATGACAGGAAACCAGGACAGGAGACCAGGAGTCATTGCTTTAAACAACCGGCGGCTATATTGTCAGCGTTCAAAAACTGATGCTCAGTCCTGCAAGTACAAATAGGTGAGTACACAGAAATATGAAACATGTGTGTGTTCCTTCTAGACACAGTTCCTAGTTCAGTTCTAGTTCCTTCTAGATCGGGGATTCCTGGATCGAAACCCGGCCAGGCAGGACTGAAATTATTGGTAGCGTTTCCTATCACCTAATGCCTCTGTTCTCCTAGCAGTAAACAGGTATCCAGGAGTTGTGAGCTTCATGTAGGGTTGCATCCTAGTGAGGGTCAGTCAGGGTGTTCGATCTTGTGAGGTGGGTGTTGGTTAGGTTAGGTTAGGTTAGGTTTGGTTAGGTTAGGTTAGGTTTAGGTTAAGTTTGGTTAGGTTAGGTTAGGTTAGGTTAGGTTAAGTTTGGTTAGGTTAGGTTAGGTTAGGTTAAGTTTGGTTAGGTTAGGTTTGGTTAGGTTAGGTTAGGTTAGGTTAGGTTAGGTTAGGTTTAGGTTAGGTTAGGTTAGGTTAGGTTTGTTAGGTTAGGTTTGGTTAGGTTTAGGTTAGGTTAGGTTAGGTTAGTTAGGTTAGGTTAGGTTAGGTTAGGTTAGGTTAGTTAGGTTAGGTTTAGGTAAGGTTAGGTTAGGTTAGGTTAGTTAGGTTAGGTTACGTTAGTTAGGTTAGGTTAGGTTAAGTTTGGTTAGGTTAGGTTAGGTTAGGTTAGGTTAGGTTAGGTTACGTTAGTTAGGTTAGGTTAGGTTAAGTTTGGTTAGGTTAGGTTAGGTTAAGTTTGGTTAGGTTAGGTTTGGTTAGGTTAGGTTAGGTTTAGGTTAGGTGAGGTTAAGTTTGGTTAGGTTAGGTTAGGTTAAGTTTGGTTAGGTTAGGTTTGGTTAGGTTAGGTTAGGTTAGGTTAGGTTAGGTTAGGTTAGGTTAGGTTAGGTTAGGTTTAGGTTAGGTTAGGTTAGGTTAGGTTTGTTAGGTTAGGTTTGGTTAGGTTTAGGTTAGGTTAGGTTAGTTTAGGTTAGGTTTGGTTAGGTTTAGGTTAGGTTAGGTTAGGTTTGTTAGGTTAGGTTTAGGTTAGGTTAGGTTAGGTTAGGTTAGTTAGGTTAGGTTTGGTTAGGTTTAGGTTAGGTTAGGTTAGGTTAGTTAGGTTAGGTTAGGTTAGGTTACGTTAGTTAGGTTAGGTTAGGTTAGGTTTAGGTTAGGTTAGTTAGGTTAGGTTAGGTTAGATTAGGTTAGGTTAGTTAGGTTAGGTTTGGTTAGGTTAGGTTACGTTACGTTAGTTAGTTAGGTTAGATTAGTTAGGTTAGGTTAGTTAGGTTAGGTTAGGTTAGGTTAGTTAGGTTAGGTTTGGTTTGGTTAGCTTAGTTAGGTAAGTTAGGTAGATTGGGTTTAGGTGTAGGTTAGGTTAGATTTAGATTAGGTTAAGTTATATTAGGTTTGGTTTTAGATTGTGGTAGGTTATAGGTTAGGGTAGGGTATAGGTTAGGCTAGGTTAAGTTAGGAAATAGGCCAAGAGTTATTGCTATAAACAACCGACGGCTTAAAGGCAGACTCTAAGATTAACGCTCGATCCTCCTGGCACAAATAGGTGAGTACACATATATGTAACATGAATGATGTGTTCCTTCTCGACTCTCAATAAGGGATTCCAGGGTTCGAATCGCGGTCGGGTAGGGCTGTAATTGTTGGTAGCGTTTCCTATCACCCAATACACCTGTTCACTAGCAGTAAATAGGTATCCAGGAGTTAGTGAGCTACTAGCATCCTGTTGAGTGAGGGTTAGTTTAACCTTGTGGGGTGGGTGTTGGAGACCACTTTATAATCCTAACATGTATATATAGACTGCCTGACTGCCTGTCCCCCGACTCAAAGAAGTTATATGTATTGACTCAATGAAGCCTAAGAGAACATAATCCAAGGCCTAAGAGTAGTCATTCGTGCTTAGAAGAGGATTGTTTAGGTTTTATAAATAGCGGCGGGTGGCATTTAAAGTGATTTGTGCGAGATCAATGGCATCCAAACATTTCCATGTTGGTGCTATAGTCCACTTTTGGTTGGTTTGTTTGACTATAAGAACTATCATTAATGGAGAATTGGCTGGTATGTGTGAGTATCCTCCGCCGCAGTTACCATTATCATCACTCACTCACTCACTCACAAGTTATTGGTTACCACTTGTATGCAATAACAACGGCCATACTACCACTTAAAGGACACTGCTTCTCGTCCCATTAGCCAAGTTAAGCAACTTTCAATTTGGTTAGTAATTGGATGGGTAACCTGCCTGGTAACACCAACTGCTATACTGCTGATGGCATTCATATTTGGACAGTCCCTGTGGATCAGTGGTAAGGCACTCACCTCGCGCTTCTCAAGCGATTTCGCCTGGGTTCATATCCTGGCTGGCAGGGGAAGAGCGGATTGACTAGGCACCAATCCTTAACTTAACGATTCTCTTCACGAAGCAGTGAATGGGTACCTGGTTGTTAAACGGTTTGTCGGGTTGTGTTCCAGGGAAAATTAACAATGAGTTTGTGTGTACTCACCTAATTGTACTCACCTTATTGTGCTTGCGGGGGTTGAGCTCTGGCTCTTTGGTCTGCCTCTCAACCGTCAATCAACAGGAGTACTGGTTCCTGAGCCAATTGGGCTCTATCATATCTACACTTGAAACTGTGTATGGAGTCAGCCTCCACCACATCACTTCCTAATGCATTCCATTTGTCAACTACTCTGACACTAAAAAAGTTCTTTCTAATATCTCTGTGGCTCATTTGGGCACTCAGTTTCCACCTGTGTCCCCTAGTACGTGTGCCCCTTGTTTTAAATAGCCTACCTTTATCTACCTATCGATTCCCTTGAGAATCTTGAATGTGGTGATCATGTCCCCCTTAACTCTTCTGTCTTCCAACGAAGTGAGGTTTAATTCCCGTAGTCTCTCCTCGTAGCTCATACCTCTTAGCTCGGGTTCTAGTCTGGTGGCAAACCTTTGAACCTTTTCCAGTTTAGTCTTATGCTTGACTAGATGTGGACTCCATGCTGGAGCTGCATACTTGGGGATTGGTCTGACATATGTGGTATATAATGTTCTCAAAGATTCTTTCAGTGTGTGTGTATTTTATAAGAAAGAGACACATAAACATGTGTGTGAATGAATATGTACACCAATTAATAGTGAATGGGCTGGCATGTGTGAGTATTAATGTATACTATGGGCCACACTCACTGAAATATGTTGTCTGTGTGTGTACATACGTGTAATTGGAGTGACTTATCCACGTGAATTTATCTGTGTGTGTATATATCCAATATGAGTGATCCTTGTCATAATTGTGACAGTTTCTGCAATTTGACTGTCGAGACTGTATGTATGTTTGTATATATGTGTGTGTGTGTGTGTGTGTGTGTCTGTATATATGTGTGTGTGTGTGTATATATATATGTGTGTGTGCGCGCGCGCGCACGAATGTCGCGCTCTGAAATATGTACCTATGATTATTAGAGTATACCATTCGAGAAAAAATGTCTAACTATTTATCGGTCCATTCTCTCTCTCTGTGCCGGCCTTCCTGCTAAAACTTGTCCACTCATTATGCTGTTGAATATCTATCTCCAATGGTCATTTACCATTAATTAATATATTATTAAGCAGATAAAGTCCTTTACAAATATCTTCATCTTTTAAAGCACATATCTTTCTTCTAACATGAATCACTATAACTCATATACTTTCATCAGTTCCAAACACTTTTCTTATTCCTTCCTTAACATCTTTCCTTATATAACCTATCTCCACAAATTAATATCTTAATGATTAACTGGCAACTCCATGCCTTTAACTCAGGCCCCCCCTCTGCAGCTCCCTCGGCCCCCATCCCCCTACCAACACCCTACCCCCCAACCGAGGCCCAAATATAACTACCCCCATACCACAATTACCAGAGACCACCCCCGCCCCCTCCCCCGACCCCCGCCTAACAGAGAAAATGACCGCCACAACGCTATACTTACCCAGCCGAACCGTTCGTTCGCGTATGTACTATTTATTGTTGAAAAAACTTAGAATAAAACAAACCGGATTTTCATTCCCTAGTAAAACACATATATATATGTATACAAAACGAGGCCTAGATTAGCACATATTAGGTATTGGATTGCTTGTTTACCATTCACAAACTCATTTGGACACACACACACCACACTAAATATTAAATAATACATACCTTTAAACACACACACACACACACACACACACGTCAGTTTGCCTAAATTCTCCAATATTCATTCATGAAACTGCCTCACTGGACTGCAACCTCATCGAATAAGCTGTCATGTATTTCTAACTCTCAACACAAACTCACAACTTCACACGTCAATCATTGCAAATGTTGATAAATAGACACTAACTAACCTTACTACGAGATATAAATACAAGTGCAAAATTTGATTCAGAAGGCAACTCCAGCGTGGCCTAGTCGGATAGAACATGTTCTTAATCCGGATAGACCTGCGTTCGAGCCTGTCGAAACGGTTGCAAGTACAGGGCACAGATTTATCTGTGTGTCCCCTCCTGTAGGAGCATCAGTTTCGATAGATTCTCTGGATAGCTGAAGATTGATTGACTGACCCCTTGGAATGTGGGGAAGGGTTGAAATCCGGGGGCCCACGGACGGATACCTGGATCCACTGACCTCGGGCAGGTCTTTCAATTCACCTGGATTTCAGGTGGGGAGAAGGGAGGCAATTTGGGTCGACACAAATAGCTTCCTGGACCCAAAACCCCAAAGACACCCAGACACACGGAATCAAGACGCACACGGCTGCAGGAGACACAAGGACTCAAGACACACGCGGAATCAAGACACACACGGACTCAAGACACACGCGGACTCAAGACACACACGGAATCAAGACTCGCGGACTCAAGACACACGCGGAATCAAGACACACGCAGACTCAAGACACACGCGGAATCAAGACACACACGGACTCAAGACACACATGGACTCAAGACACAAACGGATTCAAGACACACGCGGACTCAAGACACACACGGAATCAAGACACACACGGACACTGACACGATCCCAAGGTGGAGATAAGGGAGGCAATTTGAGGGGACACAAATGGCATCCTGGACTCAATACCCCAGGGATAATGACATAGACACGGACACGGACACGGATACGGACACTCATAGACTCTAACGGACACGGACACACGGAATCAATACACGGACTCAAGACACACACGGACTCAAGACACACACAGAATCAAGACACACATGGACACTGACACGATCCCAAGGTGGAGATAAGGGAGGCAATTTGAGGGGACACAAATGGCATCCTGGACTCAAAACCCCAGGGATAATGGCACGAACACGGACACTAACTAACCTAACCTAAGACTCTGACGGACACGGGAACATACGGAATCAAGACACACGCGGAAACAAGACACACTCAGGAGACACACACGAAATCAAGACACATAAGGAATCAAGGCACAGACCGAATCAAGAAACACAAGGAATCAAGAAACACAAGGAATCAAGACACACACGAAATCAAGAAACACAAGGAATCAAGAAACACAAGGAATCAAGAAACACAAGGAATCAAGACAAACACGAAACCAAGAAACACAAGGAATCAAGAAACACAAGGAATCAAGAAACACAAGGAATCAAGAAACACAAGGAATCAAGACAAACACGAAACCAAGAAACACAAGGAATCAAGAAACACAAGGAATCAAGACACGCACGGAATCAAGACACACACGGAATCAAGACACGCACGGAATCAAGACACACACGGAATCAAGACACGCACGGAATCAAGAAACACAAGGAATCAAGAAACACACGGAATCAAGAAACACAAGGAATCAAGAAACACAAGGAATCAAGACACAAACGGAATCAAGACACACACGGAATCAAGACACAAACGGAATCAAGACACACACGGAATCAAGAAACACAAGGAATCAAGAAACACACGGAATCAAGAAACACAAGGAATCAAGACACAAACGGAATCAAGACACACACGGAATCAAGAAACACAAGGAATCAAGGCACAGACGGAATCAAGACACACACGGAATCAAGACACGCACGGAATCAAGAAACACAAGGAATAAAGAAACACACGGAATCAAGAAACACAAGGAATCAAGAAACACAAGGAATCAAGAAACACAAGGAATCAAGACAAACACGGAATCAAGAAACACAAGGAATCAAGAAACACAAGGAATCAAGACACACACGGAATCAAGACACACACGGAATCAAGACACACAAGGAATCAAGAAACAAAAGGAATCAAGAAACACACGGAATCAAGACACACACGGAATTAAGAAACACAAGGAATCAAGACACAAACGGAATCAAGACACACACGGAATCAAGAAACACAAGGAATGCACAGACGGAATCAAGACACACACGGAATCAAGACACACACGGAATCAAGAAACACAAGGAATCAAGGCACAGACGGAATCAAGACACACACGGAATCAAGACATACACGGAATCAAGGCACACTCGGAATCAAGAAACACAAGGAATCAAGGCACAGACGGAATCAAGACACACAAGGAATCAAGGCACATACGGAATCAAGAAACACAAGGAATCAAGACACACACGGAATCAACAAACACAAGGAATCAAGACACAAACGGAATCAAGACACACACGGAATCAAGAAACACAAAGAATCAAGGCACAGACGGAATCAAGACACACACGGAATCAACAAACACAAGGAATCAAGACACAAACGGAATCAAGACACACACGGAATCAAGAAACACAAGGAATCAAGGCACAGACGGAATCAAGACACACACGGAATCAAGACACACACGGAATCAAGACACGCACGGAATCAAGAAACACAAGGAATCAAGACACACACGGAATCAAGAAACACAAGGAATCAAGACACACACGGAATCAAGAAACACAAGGAATCAAAACTCAACTCAAGACACATACACGGACAGAGATAAAAAATTTAAACATCTAAGGAATGTGGCGTTTTTTTGTTTTTTTTTTATCAAAAAAACTGTTTTAAATTTGTCAACGTGAGAACTGCCAGAAGGTCAATCATCGGCTGTCCAGAGAATCTATCGAACCTGATGCTGCTACAGGAGAGGACAATATGTGCCCTGTAATTGCAACCGTTTCGACAGGCTCGAACGCAGGTCTATCCGGATTAAGAATATGTTCTATCCAACTTGGATAGAACATGTTCAAAGTAGCAAAGTAACTTTTGTAAAGAAGAATGAACCTTTTTTTTCAACCTATGCGAGACAAATAATTGAATATGCAGCCCCAGCCTTTTTTCCAACAGAGCTGAGAGTTATGAGTTACATAACTTCTGGAAAACTACTTGAGCAATTGATTGATGGTTGAGAGGTGGGACCAAAGATCTGAATATCAAACCTAGCAAACACAACTAGGTGAATACAACTAGGTGAGAACAAACTTACAAAAACCCACAGTTGTAGATGCAAACTCCATTCATAATTTTAAAAGTTGATATGACAGGAAACCAGGACAGGAGACCAGGAGTCATTGCTTTAAACAACCGGCGGCTATATTGTCAGCGTTCAAAAACTGATGCTCAGTCCTGCAAGTACAAATAGGTGAGTACACAGAAATATGAAACATGTGTGTGTTCCTTCTAGACACAGTTCCTAGTTCAGTTCTAGTTCCTTCTAGATCGGGGATTCCTGGATCGAAACCCGGCCAGGCAGGACTGAAATTATTGGTAGCGTTTCCTATCACCTAATGCCTCTGTTCTCCTAGCAGTAAACAGGTATCCAGGAGTTGTGAGCTTCATGTAGGGTTGCATCCTAGTGAGGGTCAGTCAGGGTGTTCGATCTTGTGAGGTGGGTGTTGGTTAGGTTAGGTTAGGTTAGGTTTGGTTAGGTTAGGTTAGGTTTAGGTTAAGTTTGGTTAGGTTAGGTTAGGTTAGGTTAGGTTAAGTTTGGTTAGGTTAGGTTAGGTTAGGTTAAGTTTGGTTAGGTTAGGTTTGGTTAGGTTAGGTTAGGTTAGGTTAGGTTAGGTTAGGTTTAGGTTAGGTTAGGTTAGGTTAGGTTTGTTAGGTTAGGTTTGGTTAGGTTTAGGTTAGGTTAGGTTAGGTTAGTTAGGTTAGGTTAGGTTAGGTTAGGTTAGGTTAGTTAGGTTAGGTTTAGGTTAGGTTAGGTTAGGTTAGGTTAGTTAGGTTAGGTTACGTTAGTTAGGTTAGGTTAGGTTAAGTTTGGTTAGGTTAGGTTAGGTTAGGTTAGGTTAGGTTAGGTTACGTTAGTTAGGTTAGGTTAGGTTAAGTTTGGTTAGGTTAGGTTAGGTTAAGTTTGGTTAGGTTAGGTTTGGTTAGGTTAGGTTAGGTTTAGGTTAGGTGAGGTTAAGTTTGGTTAGGTTAGGTTAGGTTAAGTTTGGTTAGGTTAGGTTTGGTTAGGTTAGGTTAGGTTAGGTTTAGGTTAGGTTAGGTTAGGTTAGGTTAGGTTAGGTTAGGTTTAGGTTAGGTTAGGTTAGGTTAGGTTTGTTAGGTTAGGTTTGGTTAGGTTTAGGTTAGGTTAGGTTAGTTAGGTTAGGTTTGGTTAGGTTAGGTTAGTTAGGTTAGGTTAGGTTTGTTAGGTTAGGTTTAGGTTAGGTTAGGTTAGGTTAGGTTAGTTAGGTTAGGTTTGGTTAGGTTTAGGTTAGGTTAGGTTAGGTTAGTTAGGTTAGGTTAGGTTAGGTTAGGTTACGTTAGTTAGGTTAGGTTAGGTTAGGTTTAGGTTAGGTTAGTTAGGTTAGGTTAGGTTAGATTAGGTTAGGTTAGTTAGGTTAGGTTTGGTTAGGTTAGGTTACGTTACGTTAGTTAGGTTAGGTTAGATTAGTTAGGTTAGGTTAGTTAGGTTAGGTTAGGTTAGGTTAGTTAGGTTAGGTTTGGTTTGGTTAGCTTAGTTAGGTAAGTTAGGTAGATTGGGTTTAGGTGTAGGTTAGGTTAGATTTAGATTAGGTTAAGTTATATTAGGTTTGGTTTTAGATTGTGGTAGGTTATAGGTTAGGGTAGGGTATAGGTTAGGCTAGGTTAAGTTAGGAAATAGGCCAAGAGTTATTGCTATAAACAACCGACGGCTTAAAGGCAGACTCTAAGATTAACGCTCGATCCTCCTGGCACAAATAGGTGAGTACACATATATGTAACATGAATGATGTGTTCCTTCTCGACTCTCAATAAGGGATTCCAGGGTTCGAATCGCGGTCGGGTAGGGCTGTAATTGTTGGTAGCGTTTCCTATCACCCAATGCACCTGTTCACCTAGCAGTAAATAGGTATCCAGGAGTTAGTGAGCTACTAGCATCCTGTTGAGTGAGGGTTAGTTTAACCTTGTGGGGTGGGTGTTGGAGACCACTTTATAATCCTAACATGTATATATAGACTGCCTGACTGCCTGTCCCCCGACTCAAAGAAGTTATATGTATGGACTCAATGAAGCCTAAGAGAACATAATCCAAGGCCTAAGAGTAGTCATTCGTGCTTAGAAGAGGATTGTTTAGGTTTTATAAATAGCGGCGGGTGCATTTATAAGTGATTTGTGCGAGATCAATGGCATCCAAACATTTCCATGTTGGTGCTATAGTCCACTTTTGGTTGGTTTGTTTGACTATAAGAACTATCATTAATGGAGAATTGGCTGGTATGTGTGAGTATCCTCCGCCGCAGTTACCATTATCATCACTCACTCACTCACTCACAAGTTATTGGTTACCACTTGTATGCAATAACAACGGCCATACTACCACTTAAAGGACATGCTTCTCGTCCCATTAGCCAAGTTAAGCAACTTTCAATTTGGTTAGTAATTGGATGGGTAACCTGCCTGGTAACACCAACTGCTAGTACTGCTGATGGCATTCATATTTGGACAGTCCCGTGGATCAGTGGTAAGGCACTCACCTCGCGCTTCTCAAGCGATTTCGCCTGGGTTCATATCCTGGCTGGCAGGGGAAGAGCGGATTGACTAGGCACCAATCCTTAACTTAACGATTCTCTTCACGAAGCAGTGAATGGGTACCTGGTTGTTAAACGGTTTGTCGGGTTGTGTTCCAGGGAAAATTAACAATGAGTTTGTGTGTACTCACCTAATTGTACTCACCTTATTGTGCTTGCGGGGGTTGAGCTCTGGCTCTTTGGTCTGCCTCTCAACCGTCAATCAACAGGAGTACTGGTTCCTGAGCCAATTGGGCTCTATCATATCTACACTTGAAACTGTGTATGGAGTCAGCCTCCACCACATCACTTCCTAATGCATTCCATTTGTCAACTACTCTGACACTAAAAAAGTTCTTTCTAATATCTCTGTGGCTCATTTGGGCACTCAGTTTCCACCTGTGTCCCCTAGTACGTGTGCCCCTTGTTTTAAATAGCCTACCTTTATCTACCCTATCGATTCCCTTGAGAATCTTGAATGTGGTGATCATGTCCCCCTTAACTCTTCTGTCTTCCAACGAAGTGAGGTTTAATTCCCGTAGTCTCTCCTCGTAGCTCATACTCTTAGCTCGGGTTCTAGTCTGGTGGCAAACCTTTGAACCTTTTCCAGTTTAGTCTTATGCTTGACTAGATGTGGACTCCATGCTGGAGCTGCATACTTGGGATTGGTCTGACATATGTGGTATATAATGTTCTCAAAGATTCCTTTCAGTGTGTGTGTATTTTATAAGAAAGAGACACATAAACATGTGTGTGAATGAATATGTACACCAATTAATAGTGAATGGGCTGGCATGTGTGAGTATTAATGTATACTATGGGCCACACTCACTGAAATATGTTGTCTGTGTGTGTACATACGTGTAATTGGAGTGACTTATCCACGTGAATTTATCTGTGTGTGTATATATCCAATATGAGTGATCCTTGTCATAATTGTGACAGTTTCTGCAATTTGACTGTCGAGACTGTATGTATGTTTGTATATATGTGTGTGTGTGTGTGTGTGTGTGTCTGTATATATGTGTGTGTGTGTGTGTATATATATGTGTGTGTGCGCGCGCGCGCACGAATGTCGCGCTCTGAAATATGTACCTATGATTATTAGAGTATACCATTCGAGAAAAAATGTCTAACTATTTATCGGTCCATTCTCTCTCTCTGTGCCGGCCTTCCTGCTAAAACTTGTCCACTCATTATGCTGTTGAATATCTATCTCCAATGGTCATTTACCATTAATTAATATATTATTAAGCAGATAAAGTCCTTTACAAATATCTTCATCTTTTAAAGCACATATCTTCTTCTAACATGAATCACTATAACTCATATACTTTCATCAGTTCCAAACACTTTTCTTATTCCTTCCTTAACATCTTTCCTTATATAACCTATCTCCACAAATTAATATCTTAATGATTAACTGGCAACTCCATGCCTTTAACTCAGGCCCCCCCTCTGCAGCTCCCTCGGCCCCCATCCCCCTACCAACACCCTACCCCCCAACCGAGGCCCAAATATAACTACCCCCATACCACAATTACCAGAGACACCCCCGCCCCCTCCCCCGACCCCCGCCTAACAGAGAAAATGACCGCCACAACGCTATACTTACCCAGCCGAACCGTTCGTTCGCGTATGTACTATTTATTGTTGAAAAAACTTAGAATAAAACAAACCGGATTTCATTCCCTAGTAAAACACATATATATATGTATACAAAACGAGGCCTAGATTAGCACATATTAGGTATTGGATTGCTTGTTTACCATTCACAAACTCATTTGGACACACACACACCACACTAAATATTAAATAATACATACCTTTAAACACACACACACACACACACACACACGTCAGTTTGCCTAAATTCTCCAATATTCATTCATGAAACTGCCTCACTGGACTGCAACCTCATCGAATAAGCTGTCATGTATTTCTAACTCTCAACACAAACTCACAACTTCACACGTCAATCATTGCAAATGTTGATAAATAGACACTAACTAACCTTACTACGAGATATAAATACAAGTGCAAAATTTGATTCAGAAGGCAACTCCAGCGTGGCCTAGTCGGATAGAACATGTTCTTAATCCGGATAGACCTGCGTTCGAGCCTGTCGAAACGGTTGCAAGTACAGGGCACAGATTTATCTGTGTGTCCCCTCCTGTAGGAGCATCAGTTTCGATAGATTCTCTGGATAGCTGAAGATTGATTGACTGACCCCTTGGAATGTGGGGAAGGGTTGAAATCCGGGGGCCCACGGACGGATACCTGGATCCACTGACCTCGGGCAGGTCTTTCAATTCACCTGGATTTCAGGTGGGGAGAAGGGAGGCAATTTGGGTCGACACAAATAGCTTCCTGGACCCAAAACCCCAAAGACACCCAGACACACGGAATCAAGACGCACACGGCTGCAGGAGACACAAGGACTCAAGACACACGCGGAATCAAGACACACACGGACTCAAGACACACGCGGACTCAAGACACACACGGAATCAAGACTCGCGGACTCAAGACACACGCGGAATCAAGACACACGCAGACTCAAGACACACGCGGAATCAAGACACACACGGACTCAAGACACACATGGACTCAAGACACAAACGGATTCAAGACACACGCGGACTCAAGACACACACGGAATCAAGACACACACGGACACTGACACGATCCCAAGGTGGAGATAAGGGAGGCAATTTGAGGGGACACAAATGGCATCCTGGACTCAATACCCCAGGGATAATGACATAGACACGGACACGGACACGGATACGGACACTCATAGACTCTAACGGACACGGACACACGGAATCAATACACGGACTCAAGACACACACGGACTCAAGACACACACAGAATCAAGACACACATGGACACTGACACGATCCCAAGGTGGAGATAAGGGAGGCAATTTGAGGGGACACAAATGGCATCCTGGACTCAAAACCCCAGGGATAATGGCACGAACACGGACACTAACTAACCTAACCTAAGACTCTGACGGACACGGGAACATACGGAATCAAGACACACGCGGAAACAAGACACACTCAGGAGACACACACGAAATCAAGACACATAAGGAATCAAGGCACAGACCGAATCAAGAAACACAAGGAATCAAGAAACACAAGGAATCAAGACACACACGAAATCAAGAAACACAAGGAATCAAGAAACACAAGGAATCAAGAAAACACAAGGAATCAAGACAAACACGAAACCAAGAAACACAAGGAATCAAGAAACACAAGGAATCAAGAAAACAAGGAATCAAGAAACACAAGGAATCAAGACAAACACGAAACCAAGAAACACAAGGAATCAAGAAACACAAGGAATCAAGACACGCACGGAATCAAGACACACACGGAATCAAGACACGCACGGAATCAAGACACACACGGAATCAAGACACGCACGGAATCAAGAAACACAAGGAATCAAGAAACACACGGAATCAAGAAACACAAGGAATCAAGAAACACAAGGAATCAAGACACAAACGGAATCAAGACACACGGAATCAAGACACAAACGGAATCAAGACACACACGGAATCAAGAAACACAAGGAATCAAGAAACACACGGAATCAAGAAACACAAGGAATCAAGACACAAACGGAATCAAGACACACACGGAATCAAGAAACACAAGGAATCAAGGCACAGACGGAATCAAGACACACACGGAATCAAGACACGCACGGAATCAAGAAACACAAGGAATAAAGAAACACACGGAATCAAGAAACACAAGGAATCAAGAAACACAAGGAATCAAGAAACACAAGGAATCAAGACAAACACGGAATCAAGAAACACAAGGAATCAAGAAACACAAGGAATCAAGACACACACGGAATCAAGACACACACGGAATCAAGACACACAAGGAATCAAGAAACAAAAGGAATCAAGAAACACACGGAATCAAGACACACACGGAATTAAGAAACACAAGGAATCAAGACACAAACGGAATCAAGACACACACGGAATCAAGAAACACAAGGAATGCACAGACGGAATCAAGACACACACGGAATCAAGACACACACGGAATCAAGAAACACAAGGAATCAAGGCACAGACGGAATCAAGACACACACGGAATCAAGACATACACGGAATCAAGGCACACTCGGAATCAAGAAACACAAGGAATCAAGGCACAGACGGAATCAAGACACACAAGGAATCAAGGCACATACGGAATCAAGAAACACAAGGAATCAAGACACACACGGAATCAACAAACACAAGGAATCAAGACACAAACGGAATCAAGACACACACGGAATCAAGAAACACAAGAATCAAGGCACAGACGGAATCAAGACACACACGGAATCAACAAACACAAGGAATCAAGACACAAACGGAATCAAGACACACACGGAATCAAGAAACACAAGGAATCAAGGCACAGACGGAATCAAGACACACACGGAATCAAGACACACACGGAATCAAGACACGCACGGAATCAAGAAACACAAGGAATCAAGACACACACGGAATCAAGAAACACAAGGAATCAAGACACACACGGAATCAAGAAACACAAGGAATCAAAACTCAACTCAAGACACATACACGGACAGAGATAAAAAATTTAAACATCTAAGGAATGTGGCGTTTTTTTGTTTTTTTTTATCAAAAAACTGTTTTAAATTTGTCAACGTGAGAACTGCCAGAAGGTCAATCATCGGCTGTCCAGAGAATCTATCGAACCTGATGCTGCTACAGGAGAGGACAATATGTGCCCTGTAATTGCAACCGTTTCGACAGGCTCGAACAGGTCTATCCGGATTAAGAATATGTTCTATCCAACTTGGATAGAACATGTTCAAAGTAGCAAAGTAACTTTTGTAAAGAAGAATGAACCTTTTTTTCAACCTATGCGAGACAAATAATTGAATATGCAGCCCCAGCCTTTTTTCCAACAGAGCTGAGAGTTATGAGTTACATAACTTCTGGAAAACTACTTGAGCAATTGATTGATGGTTGAGAGGTGGGACCAAAGATCTGAATATCAAACCTAGCAAACACAACTAGGTGAATACAACTAGGTGAGAACAAACTTACAAAACCCACAGTTGTAGATGCAAACTCCATTCATAATTTTAAAAGTTGATATGACAGGAAACCAGGACAGGAGACCAGGAGTCATTGCTTTAAACAACCGGCGGCTATATTGTCAGCGTTCAAAAACTGATGCTCAGTCCTGCAAGTACAAATAGGTGAGTACACAGAAATATGAAACATGTGTGTGTTCCTTCTAGACACAGTTCCTAGTTCAGTTCTAGTTCCTTCTAGATCGGGGATTCCTGGATCGAAACCCGGCCAGGCAGGACTGAAATTATTGGTAGCGTTTCCTATCACCTAATGCCTCTGTTCTCCTAGCAGTAAACAGGTATCCAGGAGTTGTGAGCTTCATGTAGGGTTGCATCCTAGTGAGGGTCAGTCAGGGTGTTCGATCTTGTGAGGTGGGTGTTGGTTAGGTTAGGTTAGGTTAGGTTTGGTTAGGTTAGGTTAGGTTTAGGTTAAGTTTGGTTAGGTTAGGTTAGGTTAGGTTAGGTTAAGTTTGGTTAGGTTAGGTTAGGTTAGGTTAAGTTTGGTTAGGTTAGGTTTGGTTAGGTTAGGTTAGGTTAGGTTAGGTTAGGTTAGGTTTAGGTTAGGTTAGGTTAGGTTTGTTAGGTTAGGTTTGGTTAGGTTTAGGTTAGGTTAGGTTAGGTTAGTTAGGTTAGGTTAGGTTAGGTTAGGTTAGGTTAGTTAGGTTAGGTTTAGGTAGGTTAGGTTAGGTTAGGTTAGTTAGGTTAGGTTACGTTAGTTAGGTTAGGTTAGGTTAAGTTTGGTTAGGTTAGGTTAGGTTAGGTTAGGTTAGGTTAGGTTACGTTAGTTAGGTTAGGTTAGGTTAAGTTTGGTTAGGTTAGGTTAGGTTAAGTTTGGTTAGGTTAGGTTTGGTTAGGTTAGGTTAGGTTTAGGTTAGGTGAGGTTAAGTTTGGTTAGGTTAGGTTAGGTTAAGTTTGGTTAGGTTAGGTTTGGTTAGGTTAGGTTAGGTTAGGTTTAGGTTAGGTTAGGTTAGGTTAGGTTAGGTTAGGTTAGGTTAGGTTTAGGTTAGGTTAGGTTAGGTTAGGTTTGTTAGGTTAGGTTTGGTTAGGTTTAGGTTAGGTTAGGTTAGTTAGGTTAGGTTTGGTTAGGTTTAGGTTAGGTTAGGTTAGGTTTGTTAGGTTAGGTTTAGGTTAGGTTAGGTTAGGTTAGGTTAGTTAGGTTAGGTTTGGTTAGGTTTAGGTTAGGTTAGGTTAGGTTAGTTAGGTTAGGTTAGGTTAGGTTAGGTTACGTTAGTTAGGTTAGGTTAGGTTAGGTTTAGGTTAGGTTAGTTAGGTTAGGTTAGGTTAGATTAGGTTAGGTTAGTTAGGTTAGGTTTGGTTAGGTTAGGTTACGTTACGTTAGTTAGGTTAGGTTAGATTAGTTAGGTTAGGTTAGTTAGGTTAGGTTAGGTTAGGTTAGTTAGGTTAGGTTTGGTTTGGTTAGCTTAGTTAGGTAGTTAGGTAGATTGGGTTTAGGTGTAGGTTAGGTTAGATTTAGATTAGGTTAAGTTATATTAGGTTTGGTTTTAGATTGTGGTAGGTTATAGGTTAGGGTAGGGTATAGGTTAGGCTAGGTTAAGTTAGGAAATAGGCCAAGAGTTATTGCTATAAACAACCGACGGCTTAAAGGCAGACTCTAAGATTAACGCTCGATCCTCCTGGCACAAATAGGTGAGTACACATATATGTAACATGAATGATGTGTTCCTTCTCGACTCTCAATAAGGGATTCCAGGGTTCGAATCGCGGTCGGGTAGGGCTGTAATTGTTGGTAGCGTTTCCTATCACCCAATGCACCTGTTCACCTAGCAGTAAATAGGTATCCAGGAGTTAGTGAGCTACTAGCATCCTGTTGAGTGAGGGTTAGTTTAACCTTGTGGGGTGGGTGTTGGAGACCACTTTATAATCCTAACATGTATATATAGACTGCCTGACTGCCTGTCCCCCGACTCAAAGAAGTTATATGTATGACTCAATGAAGCCTAAGAGAACATAATCCAAGGCCTAAGAGTAGTCATTCGTGCTTAGAAGAGGATTGTTTAGGTTTTATAAATAGCGGCGGGTGCCATTTATAAGTGATTTGTGCGAGATCAATGGCATCCAAACATTTCCATGTTGGTGCTATAGTCCACTTTTTGGTTGGTTGTTGACT